>NC_071260.1:14151149-14451149 GCF_023375685.1 Ictalurus furcatus | reverse complement strand
TCCCTGGTCAGAAATCTTGTGAGGATCTCCTGTGCATTACCAGTGGATCATGGAGTGATGTTCCTTCCACTTGCAGATAATGGCCCCAATGGTGCCTACTGGAGGATTCAGAAGTTTGAAATACGTCTGTATCCAATTCCATCAATATGTTTTGCAACAATAAGGTTGCGCAGGTCTTGGGAGAGCTCTTTGCTTTTACCCATCATGACATGTTTCTTGTGTGAAACCTTGGTAAGGAAAAGCCTTTTTATAGACCATCAATTTACTAACCCAGCTGATATTAATTTGCACAGATAGGAGGTATAATTACTTACAGATTTCATTTGGTTCCTTGCCTGACCTTACCTTGAAGAACTGCTTTTTCTTAGCGTGTTCAATACTTTTTTTCCTGTCTCATTCCACTTTATTACACATAACTTTATTTATGGTCTTTAATGTTGTGAATGCTTTATATTTCCAGATTTCTTGAGTTAAGACTGAAAATGTCAAGTGAATAGCCTCATTGGAAATATATTTACTGAAAAAAATGTTGACGCATTCAATACTTATTTCCCCCACTGTATGTTGTCATTTAACCTCTTGAGGACAATGCAGACTAATCTTAAAAACTCATGCACTAATTTTCATGTTTCAAATACATTACAAATTTGCAGCATGACATCAGACAGACAAACTTTGTGGGAGACTAAACATTTTCCAATTTCTTTTGATGTTTCCAATTTTTTGATCCAGCGTGTAAATAAACGGTTTAGAGCTTTCGTGAAGTTTGAAAGGAAAAGAAAAAAGTCAAATTACCAAGTGTGACCTATCTCGCTTAATTTAGCATAATATCCACTGCCAAAATAATAATTACATTGAAGTTGTAATGCATTAGCTGTCTCTTTCTTGCTCTCTCAACATGTACTAATTCCACTATACCAGACATTATTATTGAACAGTATTTAGTGCTGAAAGCCCTGCAAACAGCTAAATTAGGGCTTTTAAGCTTTTACGTGCTGCTATAACTTGACATTCGTTCACATGCAGAAATGGACTAGGGCAATTATTTTTCTACTTCTGTTAAACTGGACGGAATAAAAGAAGTGTACAAATTTAGATTACAGTGATTTTCAGATCCCCAGAGTCTACTTAGTAGAGGTCAGAGATGGGCAGCATATAGAGCAGCAATTCATTCAAGATCAGTGATAGTTCACTCAGTCATTCAAACTAGATATCAATTTGGAATGTTCTGAACATTTCAATCATTACATTTAATAGTGCATTTAACTAAGTACAATTATTCAGCACACGAAAGCTCTCATGGACAGTATGTGCATGAATATTACACAATGTTCTATTACATTATTAATATTAAACAAAGTATAATATATTAATATTAAACAAAGCATAATATATTAATATTAAACAAAGCATTGGTTTTTCTGATGTTTTTGAAAGGTTTTAACGTTACTATAATTTAGCATTGATCTGTGTTTTGACCCCATGCTTTATTAAGATCATGAAATATAGTGTAGAAAATAAAATAAAAAAAAACCCTTGCACTGTGTTTTCAGGCACTGATTGTGTGCAGTATTGATTTTAGGAGCAGCCTTTGCAATTTATTTGGTTATTGGCTTACATCGATTTTAAGCTCAGGTCTAGCGATATATCATGTAATTGTTAACGCTGTCACACATTCAGTATTATGTTTCTGGTGTAGACTGATACAAATCCTTGACATTGTAACGAAATATTCTCACCATTAGTGAGAGAGTGATGGGAAAAATCAGATTTGTTTCTAAGTAAAGCTGTCAATTCTGACATACATTTAAGTACTCAAGTAAGAATGTGCATACAGCAGGGTGGAGCACATCATTGATGGACTGGTGTGATGTGGCATGACTCGAAGCTGTGTAATGGGTACCACCCTAAAGTTAATTATTTTTCAATAACAGCACATCCAGAAGTGTTTTTATGCTTCTTGTACCATAGCAATTTGGCAACAGTTGCAATTTTTATTTATTAAAGAAAAAAAATATTGTGCTTCTTAAAGCTTGATAGTTACATTTAATGTTGTGGAACATCCACAAAACAAGTTAGTTCCTGTTATCACATATGTTATAGAAGATATGCAGTCCTTCCCTCACCACCTTCCCTTTTTCCATTTCTCTTAAATTTAATAAGACAGAAATGCAGCCTTTACAGCTTCAGCTCTGACTGTTACAAAGTGCGGACTAAATAATGCTAAATAAACATCTCACTGAAAACTTTACTGTATCAACGATTATACACTTTTTATTCTTTTGTTTGATCGAAGCCTCAGCTGCACAAGTTGTTACTAAAGAAACAATTACGTATTTGAATGAGCACATTAATATATACTGGCACTACTGTCAGTGCTGCTGTTATAGAAAGTTAATCAAAAGCATGTCCAAAATGGCAGGTCTTGTGGAGTATTCCCCGTTTGCAGTGGTTAGTACCTACCAAAAGTGTTCCATTGAAGGACAACCAGTGAACCAGCGACAGGGTCATGGTCACTCAAGGCTCATTGATGCGTGTGGGGAGCCAAGGCTAGCCTATCTGGTCCGATCCCCCAGAAGAGCTACTGTAGCACAAATTGTTGAAAATGTTAATCCTGGCTATGATAGAAAGGTGTCAGAACACACAGTGCATCACAGCTTGCTGCGTATGGGGCTGTGTCGATGCAGACCGGTCAGAGCGCCGATGCTGACTCCTGTACACTGCCGAAAGAGTCTACAATGGGCACGTGAGCATTAGAACTGGACCATGGAGCAATGGAAGAAGGTGGCCTGGTCTGATAAATCACGCTTCATGTGGATGGCTGGGTGCGTGTGTGTCGCTTTCCTGGGGAAGAGATGTCACCAGGATGCACTATGGGAAGAAAGCAAGCCAGCATAGACAGTGTGATGCTCTGTGCAATGTTCTGCTGGGAAACCATGTGTCCTGGCATTCATGTGGATGTTACTTTGACATGTACCACCTACATAAACATTGTTGCAGATGTATACCTCTTCATGGCAATAGTATTCTCTAATGGCAGTGGCCTCTTTCAGTAGGAGAATGCTCTATATTTTGTGTTATAAAAGGAAATCCTTTTGGCTTAAAGTAAATTTTAACAGGGACAAATGGATGCTTATGTTCACTTACGCAAAACCCTGTTAGAAGCACTCTGCATGTTTTTGCCCTAAACTACATTTTGACTTCTCACAACGAGCTCTATCCTACCTCTTCATTAACGTAGAGTCATCATTTCCATCCCATTATCTCTGAATGGCACTGTCATTCTATTCGTTTTTAATTTTTTTCCTGGCTTGAAACACAATACTGGCTGTCATTGTTCCACCTTGTTTTTGTGCTGTGTTTTAAGGGTCACTGCTAATTTACAGCCTAATAATAGAAAGAAGCAGGTGGAGCCGTAATGAACATGTGTGATGTGGTGTAACGATGGTGAGAATATGTGTGCTGTAGTGTAATGATGTGTGTGTGGTGTTGCACTTGTGTTAACATGCAGTAGACATTTTGGCTGGGGGTGGGTTCGGGTGATGTGGCATAATAGTTGAAAACATTTGTATTGTACACAGTATACCTCACAATGCATAGGATTGTTGGCAAACTGGCAACAACAATTATGCTTTTATTTACTGTCTGATATAATTAATTATTTCACACTGAGGATGAGGGAAAATAAATATAGTTTTATTCTCTTAAGTGTACATTTTTTTCAGTTTTAAAGCTTCGGTACAGAATTTGAACAAGATCTGTCTTCAGTGTAATTGTTAAAAAATTCTTTCAGTATCTCCAATATCTCAGAAAGGTATACTGTAATCAATATTGTTATTGTTTTGACATATCCTAATTTCTACTCCCACTCTCACTTTTTGATCACTGCGGTCTCTGACTCTTACTTTTTTTTTCCATCCTCTACATTTCCAACCCATAAGGTTTATTACCCCTATGTTATTTATTTTCTTAAAACGTCACAGTATTACTAGTGATAAGAACAATGAGAACGATGGATAACTTGCTTATTTAAAGACTAAATTTCAACTTCACAATCAATCTTCACTTCACTATAAGCATGAAAATGGAAAAGATAGCATGTGGGTTTATATTTACACATTATACATGCAGGCACTGTGCACTCACCTCGGCTAAAGAGACGCACTGCTGCTCATTAAAGTCAGTGTCGAAAGTGTGCATCTCCTCTTCACTGTTACAGTCAGTCTAGATCACAACATTGATGTGATGCACACACAAAAGAAAAAGAAAGCCTTTATTTGTCACACGTGCATTAAAGTACAATGAAATTCTTTTCTTTGCATATCCCAGCTTCTAACAAAGTAGGGGTCAGAGATGTTACAGTGGCCCTGGAGTAGCAAGGGTTAAGGACCTTTCATAATTGCCTAATAGTGGTAGCTTGATGGTGCTGCGGCTTGAATCTCTGATCTTCTAATCAGTAAGCCAGAGCCTTTACCCACTGAGCCACCAGTGTTGAACCCTAGAATACCAAATCCTGTGTCGGATTCACATATTGCTTTCATGCAATATTTTAATGAGTGTAAAGCCCTTCTTTGACATCTGGGCATAGCACATGTCACAATTTCCACCTCCGCCCTGTTTCCGCGGAGCTTGCATGTTTTCCCATGGGTCCCCACTTTGTCCCCCGAGTCCCCTGCCACTCCATGTTGGATATGCAGTACAGAAAATTATGTATAAATATTATAAATGTATACATTATCACTGTATACTGTATGATCACATAAAATTCATTAATCCAGCGAGATTCTCACTTTTACACTCTGTGGCAGATGTCTACACCGCATGACTCTAGCATTAATATTGCCTTTCTTGCTTGAAACCACGACCATTCCACAAAAAAATACAATTATTTTCTATTTTTAATACTAGCTCTGCACGCTCCAGTGTACAAAAAAAATCACTTTGATTAACACGGCAGCATGTTGGCACCGCCGCCCTGTGTGCGTGGAGTTTGCATGATCTCCTTGTGCTTCGGGGGTTTGCTCTAGTTACTCTGGTTTCATCCCCCAGTTCAAAGACATACGTTGTAGGCTGATTGGCATCTCTAAATTGTCCATAGTGTGTGAATGTGTGTGTGTGAGTGTGTGTGCGATTATGCCCTGCGATGGGTTGGCATCCAGTCCAGGGTGTCCCCCGCCTTTGAGTTCCCTGGGATAGGCGCCACGCTCCCTGCGACCCTGTGTAGGATAACCCATACAGAACATTGATGGATGGATGGACAGAATGTTGGATGTATGACAGTTTTAATTATTATTAAATAAATCGTATTAATATTATTAAATAGCCCATAGATCAAATTTATATGCACAAAAGTACATTATAAATAACGGTTGGTTCCGTTATCTCAGACAACCCAATGTAGGGTCATGACCCCATGGTTTTAATATCAGGCACGACATGTTCTTTAGTCCCTCATCCAACACTGGATATTTGCTTTCCTGATAGGTTTCTCTCACAGAGCAAAGGATGCAAAGGTCTACATTTCACGATGCACTGATGAGCAGCTTGAGGATTCATTTTGTTTCCGTTGTATAATATTTGTATATTATAATTGAACCTGAATTTTTATGCCTATATTTTTATTGCAGTGAGCTTCTGTAGTCTTCAAGCTCTGGAAGAATTTACAAACCATTCAGGAAGAAAAAGCTTTGTGTCTGTGTGTGTGTGCGTGTGTGTGTGTGTGTGTGTGTGTGTGTGTGTGTGAGAAACAAATGATTTGAAGACGCTTTAATAATTGATTGCATGAGCATGACTGAAAAAGTGACTGTAGCTGCATAGTTTTACCACGTGTTAACTTGAAGTGTGGGAAGAATTGGCCATCGCTGATGACAGTTAGTCTCAGGTGGCTACCAAGGCAACGGCTGATGCTCAGCTGGCTCGGATTGGCTCTGAGACATTGTATTCTGCTCAGTAAGAGGAAGGTCTTTAAGTGGAGCACTTTGGAGGGAAAGCAAACGTTCAGGGTACAGTATGTTCAGTATGCTTTACGATCTGTAGTCTTGTGCATACTATTATATTTCTCCATCTCTATACCAGTGAATACCATATACCATCTTTTTTTTTTCCCTTAAAAACCCACGTTAAAAGCTCATATTAAGTCATTTGTGTTATTGCCCAACTATATGTGTGCTTTGATGGAGTGTTTTGTTTGTGTTTAGTGAGCTGATTAATGTTGTAATATACATCTACATTGCTGTGCAAAAGTCTTAGGCACCCTATTATTTAAAAGTACAAACTTTGTTATAGATTTTTATTTTATGACTTCAACATTATCGAGTCAGTACAAAAACATGTTAGATTTCCAAACATTAGTTTTCCAGCACAAAATTCAATGTTACCGAAAAATATTTGTATGTCAGTAAAGACATTTCTATGTCTCTCTGTCTCTCTCTCTCTGTCTCTCTCTCTGTCTCTCTCTGTCTCTCTCTCTGTGTGTGTCTCTCCCTGTCTCTCTCTCTCTGTGTGTCTCTCTCTGCCTCTCTCTCTGTAGTAGAACAATTTGTGTATAAATGTTTATAGTGACCTGAATATTTGTATCTCTCTTTCTCTCTCTTTCAGATAACATTTGTCAGCGTTCAGGATGAGCAGCAGCAGCAGAGAGCTGGATGACTCAGGGGTTGAAGAAGGGCCTAGGGAAGAGCTGGAGGAGGATGACGAGCCCAAAGTGTGCCAAGTGTGTGGAGATACTGCTACAGGATACCACTTCAATGCCATGACCTGTGAAGGCTGTAAGGGTTTTTTCAGGTAGGCGCACAAACACACACACACACACACACACACACACACACACACTCACACACACAAACAAATACATCTATCTAAAGTGTTTATGCTTAATGCCCCAGAGAGTGGCCGTTCACTTTGGGATGCTTTTAGGTACGAGTGGTTGCAACAAAAAACTATTAGAAACTCAAAAGCTATGATAGTCTGCACACTGTATTATTTTAAAATATTGCACTTGAGTGCAAAAATGTATGCCCCCTAAGGAATTCATTCAGATAATTCATAAAAAGGAAAATGTACCTATGGAGGTACTATTACCCAACAAGGTTATACCAAACATATTGGTCCAAAGGTTATACAAACTGTAAATCCCACTGTAGTTTGACTATATAGTTGGGTTTTGCAAATCTTTAGCTATAGGAAGCCAGCAATTAACTAATTAGCCAACACGTTTATTCATTCATCTTCAATAAGAACTTTATACTGGCTAGAGTGACTTTGGCTATCCCAGGAACACTGGGTGTGAGGCGGGAATACACCCTGTATGGGACACGCATTCGTACACTCTTTCAATTCATTCCATTTAGTGTAGCCAGTTCACCTAATGGCATGTGTTTGGGAGATTGGAAGAAACCGGGGAACTAGAAGGAAGAGCCGCATGTATACAGGTAAATATGTGGAACTCCACACAGACAGTAACCAGAGCTCAGGATCACACAGGAGCAGTATGGTAGCAACACTACCTTCTGTACCAACATGCCACCCACTAGCCAACACAGTATATTATTAATCATTAATGCAATATTATTCATATGCAATCTACACGCTAACAAAATCCGGAGAGAGGTTCTAGATCACTGTTCTATTTTAATAAATTGTGATGCTATTTCTGTTCAAATGAATGCAAGAAAAAGTGTTATATTCCTATCACTGGCTCACCAGTTTGTTTTAAGGCATATTGGCATTGCAGTCTGTTGCAGTATAATTGCAGTATGCTCATTTTGGTCATAGTTTACAGCACTAATTAGCCACTTTAATATTATGAATCTGTTCCTACACAGCAGTGACGTGTTCCTTTGCATGTTTTTTGTTCTTAGCAAAGCCAAAGTGTGAACTAAATGGATTTTGTAACAGTTTCTGGTTCAGCATTCTCATATGAGATGAGATGGTCTGGAAGCACCACTTATAGGGCTTTAAAAAAAAATGCTTTGCTCTCTCACACACTTAGTGTAGAGAGCCTTGTTCCTCTGACAAATGGATGCTCAGTAGGCTTATGAGATATTGTGTGAAATGGTATCATCTTTTCGTGCCCCTTAATTATCGCTGATTGATGATAGTATTGCCTGTTACTTTTGGAGGGTTTGGTGGTAGCTGCAATCGCTGTCATTAGCATTTAGGCTTTTTTTTTTTTAATTGTTCGTTAACAATGTCAGGACTGTACATAAATGTCAATTAACTACAGGAGGCACAGTGGCTCACCTCTGGGCACTTCTGGGGTTGGGGGTTTGAATCCCGCCTCTGTGTGTGCGGAGTTTGCATGTTCTCCACATGCTTCGGGGCTTTCCTCTGTGTACTCTGGTTTCCTCCCCCAGTCCAAAGACATGTGTTGTAGGCTGATTGCCATTTGCAAATTGTCTGTAGTGTGTGAACGTGTGTGTGATTATGACCTGCGATGGGTTGTCACCCTGTCCAGGGTGTCCCCAGGCTCCCTTTCTCCCTGTGTAGGATAAGCGGTATGGAATATGGATGGATGTATCATATAAACTACATGTGCATGTGCTCTGTGGTGAACAGCAGCAGAGATACTGTACTTGAATGATTGTATAGTGAAGTCATCCTGATAAACAACACGCTGTTTCATTTTCTTAAGTTCAAGGGATTTTTCACCCAAAAATGAAAAATCTGCCATCAATTACTCACCCTCATGTCGTTCCAAACCCAGAAGACCTTCATTCATCTTTGGAACACAAATGAACACATTTGAAATGAAACTTGTGAGATTTCTGTTCCTCCATTTACAGTCCAAGTAACCAAAACTTTCAGGCTCCAAAAAGTTCATAAGGCATCATAATTCCCCAAATCTATGAAACTGCATTCATAATGGGGTTCAGCTGGACTAGACACAATCGGGCCTGATTACTGCAAACCCTGTTCAATCAAATCAGCACTTAAATAGAACTTTTCCAACAGAATGAAGTTGGTTAAAAGGTCTTACCCAGTAACACACTATGCTAAAATTGAAAGAAATTCCAGAAATGATGAGGAAAAAGGTGATTGAAATACATCAGTCTGGGAAGGGTTACAAAGCTATTTCAAAGGCTCTTGGACTCCAAAGAACCACAGTGAGAGCCATTATCTCCAAATGGAAAAACCCGGCACAGTAGTGAACCTTCCAGAAGTGTCCGATCTTCCAAAATTCCTCCAAGAGCACAGCAACAGCTCAGTCTGGAAGTCACAAAAGAGCCAAGTCAAAGGACCTACAGGCCTCTCTTGCCTCAATAAAGGTCACTGTTCATGACTCCACTATCAGAAAGACACTGGGCAAAAATGTCCTCCATGGAAGAGTAACGAGGTGAAAACCACTGTTAACCCAGAAGAACATTAAGGCTCATATGAATTTTTCCAAAACACACCTTGATGATCCTCAAACCTTTTGGGAGAATGTTCTGTGGATTTATGAGTCGAAAGTGGAACTGTTTGGAAGACAGGGGTCCTGTTATATCTGGTGTAAACCAAACACAGAAGTCCACAAAAAGAACCTCATACCTACGGTCAAGCATGTTTATTTAGGAGTATATGCATGAATTGTGTACGTCTACAGTATGTGAGTGTCTAGTGTTTATTCTAGTGTCTTAATCAATGTCTGAGTCTCCCTCATTCAGTCTCCAACTGACAGTCTCCAAGTCCATCTGTTGTTCAGAGGTTCACAATGCTTGTAATGCTGAATAGCAGCTTGCTCAACGTTCACCTGTATCCAACTCTTTAGGCAAAATTGGATAAGTGCTTCCCCATACAGGCAGTAATTGCTTCCTGCTGTTGGGAAGCAACTATGTTTTAACAGCAGTTAATAGGTACTTACAGGATAACAGATTGGGGAAAGGTTCATATGTAAACAGCATTGCTTTGCATTGTTGTACTGTGTTATTGTATTATAGGCGTTCAGATTTAAATTAAAATCCTTCCTAGCAACAATTTGCATATATGATATAATCTAGGTACAATTAAGCAGTTAAGCTCTTTTTTTGTTTTGTATTTTTTCATTTTCTGCAGTCCAGCATATTGAATTTGAAGTGAAACAAAAGGACATTAGATTGCAGACCTATTTGTTTGTTTGTATTTATTTTTTGCCTTCCATTTTGTGGGATCAAAATGAATTTGGCAAATAGACATGATTTATAAAAATTGCCACATATAGTATATGGCTATGTTCCATGTTTTTCATCTGGTACAAGTTAAGGACATTTGCATTTGGGTCTGCGTCGTCCTTGGCTCGTTTCAGATGCAGTGTGCTGGAGTACAGTGCATCATATGAAAGGTGTTATTATCTCACATGCCATGACGGAGTGATTTGGTCAAGTTACAGTCATAGAAGTGTGATTTGTGTGGGGGAGGAAATGGGGACATCTAACTGTGCACATCTTTACCAGGTCTTGAATAATTCGCCTTTGTCACGATTCCCCCTCGCGCAAAGTGCTGGAGTACAGGCGCGCACTTCTTGGTTTGTCAGTGATCTTGACTTTATTTACTTTTGATGTGTTTTTTGTTATGGTTTATGGACTGTCTCCGCCCCTGTATTGTCATTGGTTGTTTTCCTTATGTGACTTCATTAGTCTCAGCTGTTTTGTGTTCACCCTTGATTATGTTTGGTATTTAAACCCCTCGTGTGTCTATGTTCAGGGCGAAGTAGTGCGTGTGTGTTACCACTGTACCAAGCCTTTGTTCCTCGTTTATGTGCCATAGTTTTCATCTCGTTCTCACCCTCGTTGTCCGATTCTTATTTAGCCTAGTTAATGCCCGTTTGCCATTCGCCTGACCTATTGCCTGTTTTTGTGTTTCACGATTTGGATTTGTCTGCCACATTTGTACCCAGAGGTCTCAATATGTTACCCCGAGTACAAGAATAACACCACTACAGCATAGGGCTGTCATTTTTGTGTGATGCTTGTAGGAAATTGTGAATGTGTTCACAGTGTTCAATCCATCATTAGATCTCACAGAGAGAAACACAAAATGGCCTGTAAGTGTACATTAGTCATAAAATACAGTGAAGCTTCCGCAGAGAAAAAATAGAGAAAGCTCTTATTAAATTCCTGACCTTTGAATTTCATGGGAATGCTTTTAACAACTCACCCACCCACCCACCCATCCATCCATTCATCCATTTGAATGACAACTCTGTTTGGTAAACTAGATAACGACTACTTGCATGGTGGCTTAGTGGTTAGCACGTTTGCCTCGCACCTCAGGGGTTGGGGGTTTGATTCCAGCCTCCACCCTGTGCAGTTTGCATGTTCTCTTTCAGGGTTTCCTCCAGGTACTCCAGTTTCCTCGCCCAGTCCAAGGACATGCCTTGTAGGCTGACTGGCATTTCTAAATTGACCTTAGTGTGTGTGTGAGTGTGTGCACGATTGTGCCCTGCGATGACACCATCTAAGTTGTCTCCCGCCGTATGGTCTGAGTCCCCTGATATAGGCTCCAGGCTCCCTATGACCCTGTGTAGGATAAGTGGTACAGAATATGGATGGATCTTGTCCTGTACATTGTGTTCACAATTTAAGCTGGTACTCCTGGCAAGAATAGCTATAACAGCATAACTAGCCACAAGCTAAATAGGCATAAAGCGTGTTCACAGCCTGTGGTGTTTACTGTCTGCAGTCTGTTCACAGTTTGTTGCTTATGTATATGTAAGTTATGTAGTGTTCACCCTCTGTAGTTTTTATAGTCTGTGGTGTTCATTGTATGTCGGTTTTGCAGTCTGTAATGTTTATAATTTGTAGTGTTCCTTCTTTGTGGTGTTTATAGTCTGTGGTCTTCACAGTATGTTGGTTTTTATGGTCTGTAGTGTTCACTCTGTAGTGTTAATAGTCTGTAGTTTTGTCTCTCTGTAGTGTTTATGGTAATACTTTAGAATACGGATCCATCATTAATGATTAACTACACAGGAAGAAATGAATAACGCAATATTAACATTCTAGTAACTACTATTAACTACCGAGCAACTCTGATTCATGAATTAGTAAGTAATAGTGCACAGATGAATGTGGAAATTCACTATTAGATAATAAATAACTACTATTTCTTTCATGCCTCCCAGAGGACTTCAGTTACTGCACACAACCTTGGGATAAACATGGACAATCAACTGTCCTTTTCCTCTCAAATTGCTAATCTGACACGCTCATGTTGATTTATCCTTTACATCAGAAGGATTCGTCTATTTCTATCCATACAGCCCACTCAGGTGCTGGTTCAGTCTCTTGTCATTTCGAGACTGGATTACTGCAACTCGCTCCAGGCAGGTCTGCCTCTGGGATCCATTCGACCTCTGCAACTGATCCAGAATGAAGTTGCTCGACTTGTTTTCAACCTTCCTAAGTTCCTCCCACACCACCCCATTGCTACGCTCCCTCCACTGGCTTCCTGTAGCTGACCGTATCAGATATAAAACACAGATGCTTGCCTACAAAGAGAGAAATGGACCAGCATCCACTTACCTCAAATCACCTTATCACACCCCACACTGCACCATGCTCCCTCCAATCCTCTAGCACTCTGTGGCCAATTTTCAGTCATGCCTTTGAACTTCACCGTTATTTATCATAATTTTTCCACATTATTATTAATACTTAAATAAAGAGAAGACAGCTTAGGTCCACACTTCTCACTGAATCACTAGAGAGTCAGGGAGATTACTGGAACATTTCAAGTCATCAGCCATACTCCAAATGCCAGACAGATTGTAACCTATACAGTGATTTATTTATTTAATGTACCTCACAGAAGTATATGGTTCTATGTAAGTCTTCTACCTCATGGTTAGAAGATTCTATACTTTAGGATTAGGTTTTCATGAATAACTATTGTAAGAAACATGGTAGTCCACTAATAATGACCTAAGTGTTACTACATCCTTCTAAAGGAATTACTAATTATTTGGAACAGTATTCTAAAGTGAAGATCATGATAACTCTCTAATAATGACTCAAGTGTTACCAAATCCTTCTTAAGAAGGAATTACTAACCAAAACCTTACAAAAACTTCAAAAGCTTACAATGACTTCAGTGTTTGATTGCACATGATATTTATTCATCATAACTGGGGGAAAAACGCATAATCTTTAGTTTTGTTTGTTTCTGTTCACTCAATGGTTTACATATTTGCCTTTCAGTAATCACTACATATTCAGACTCAGACTCAGTTTATGTTTCATTCAAATACTTTATTAATTCCAGTGCATCATTTAACTAGTTGGAGTGCAAACATTCTAGTTTATGTTGTACTGTAGTGATTTCCGCTACTGAAACACTGCTTTATGAAGCTTTGAAACCTTTAAGAATCTTTTTTTCCGAATCAGTGGTTCAGAGCGCTCATCAAATTGGGCAAATCACGTGATTTCAGCAACGTTTCTGTAGTGTATAGAGTGAATCTGTTTCTTTAAGTGGAATCACTCCCCTTAGCATTGATTTCTGATTGGTAATTAGCCATGCGCATTGATATGTTTCTCTCTCTTGCTCTGGTTAATACACGAGTTAACTTTACCTCTGAGCGTCTACTTTATTTTTTTCAAGTTGTAGTATAATACAAAGATACAGCAGTTTCGAAACTCCGATGGTTGCCACTAGGGGGTGTTGATCTCAACGTGAACCCATGAACTAGTGTCTACTACGGTTTTAACTGATTTGGGGTCAGTTTTATTATGCATGTTAATAAAACTGAAATGAATCAAAAATGTTTGTACTGATGCATGATCAGTGCTCACTTGAGGATGCCTAGTTAATCACCTGATGTGAAATCACGCCAGATTTTACTATAAAACAAACAAGCCAAGGCCAGATGTTGTAGGTTATTGGATTGTGAAGATATTTGCAATTGTTTTGTAAAAGGTGTCATTATGTTTGGGCCTAGATCTAATTGATTTTACACTGTTTTGACCAGCAGGTGTTGCCAGCATGTGGTGTTTTGAACTCTTTGAAACAGTGAATCATTTTGCGAAGCAATTGATTCAGCTGATTTGAAGCGTTGAAAAGTTTTGTTTCTCCTATCACTATTGTACTGTACACACTTTTGTTAATACTGTTTTATTGGAGTTAAGTTACCGTTGTGTGGGATGAGCTGAGGAGTGGATTGCTGGTGTATAGCATTCTCCATTAAAGGCTGACACGCATTCACTGCTATTTTTAGTTCTGCTTGCTGGTGCCAAGAGGCAGATTGACTCTGGGGAGTGTTGTGTTTGTTTTCTTTACTTTCTTATTCATAGTTATGTATTTCTTTCTTTATTTTTTTATTTATTTTTATTTATTTATAATATACACCCCTGAGTGGTGGACTAGTCCGTCTGTATTGCCTCCTCTGTTGATTTATTTGTTTGGTTCTGTTCAGTCCTCAGTTATATGAGCTTTGTTCTGTTCACTTTGTAATGAATTGAATATGATCATTTGAATTTAATTTGATTTATTTGTAAGTATATATTCCGATTCATTAAACTCTTTTTTTGGGAAACTGTGTCCCTTGTGCCTTGACTGCCCTGGTCAGTCACAAACAGCTTACCCAAGTCTGCTATTACCTTACCTATTATAATCTTGTCTATTCCTTAACAGTAATGGTTTCGCATTAATTATGAAACTGTATATAGTTTCTTAGTAGTTCTCAGGGAAGCATGAAATATACTAGTTATTGATTAGTTAATAGTGAACTACTGCATTCATCTGTTTCTAGTTAGTTAATAGCAGTTACTAGAAAGTAAATATTGCATTATTAATTTCTTCCTGTGTAGTTAATCATTAATGACGGATCCATATTCTAAAGTGTTACTGCGTTTATAGTCTGTAGATTTCACTATCTGTAGTGTTTATAGTCTGTAGTGTTTATAGACTGTAGTGTTTATAGTCTGTAGTGTTTATAGACTGTAGTGTTCACTATCTGTAGTGTTTATAGACTGTAGTGTTTATAGTCTGTAGTGTTTATAGACTGTAGTATTCACTATCTGTAGTGTTTATAGACTGTAGTGTTTATAGTCTGTAGTGTTTATAGACTGTAGTATTCACTATCTGTAGTGTTTATAGACTGTAGTGTTTATAGACTGTAGTGTTTATAGACTGCAGTGTTTATAGACTGTAGTGTTTATAGACTGCAGTGTTTATAGACTGTAGTATTTATAGACTGCAGTGTTTATAGACTGTAGTGTTTATAGACTGCAGTGTTTATAGACTGTAGTGTTTATAGACTGCAGTGTTCACTATCTGTAGTGTTTATAGACTGTAGTGTTTATAGACTGCAGTGTTTATAGACTGTAGTGTTTATAGACTGCAGTGTTCACTCTCTGTAGTGTTTATAGACTGTAGTGTTCACAGTATGCCGGTTTTGTAGTCTGTAGTGTTCATTCCCCATAGTGTTGACTCTCTGTAGTGTTTATAGACTGTAGTTTTTATAGACTGCAGTGTTCACTCTCTGTAGTGTTTATAGACTGTAGTGTTTATAGACTGCCGTGTTCACTCTCTGTAGTGTTTATAGACTGTAGTGTTTATAGACTACAGTGTTTGTAGACTGTAGTGTTTATAGACTGCAGTGTTTATAGACTGCAGTGTTTATAGACTGTAGTGTTTATAGACTGCCGTGTTCACTCTCTGTAGTTTTTATAGACTGTAGTGTTTATAGACTACAGTGTTTGTAGACTGTAGTGTTTATAGACTGCAGTGTTTATAGACTGTAGTGTTTATAGACTGCAGTGTTCACTATCTGTAGTGTTTATAGACTGTAGTGTTTATACGCTGCAGTGTTTGTAGACTGTAGTGTTTATAGACTGCAGTGTTCACTATCTGTAGTGTTTATAGACTGCAGTGTTTATAGACTGTAGTGTTTAGACTGCAGTGTTCACTATCTGTAGTGTTTATAGACTGCAGTGTTTATAGACTGTAGTGTTTATAGACTGCAGTGTTCACTATCTGTAGTGTTTATAGACTGCAGTGTTCACTCTCTGTAGTGTTTATAGACTACAGTGTTCACTCTGTAGTTTTTATAGACGGTAGTGTTTATAGACTACAGTGTTTATAGACTGTAGTGTTTAGACTGCAGTGTTCACTATCTGTAGTGTTTATAGACTGCAGTGTTTATAGACTGTAGTGTTTAGACTGCAGTGTTCACTATCTGTAGTGTTTATAGACTGCAGTGTTTATAGACTGTAGTGTTTATAGACTGCAGTGTTCACTATCTGTAGTGTTTATAGACTGTAGTGTTTATAGACTGCAGTGTTTATAGACTGTAGTGTTCACTATCTGTAGTGTGTATAGACTGTAGTGTTTATAGACTGCAGTGTTTATAGACTGTAGTGTTTATATACTGCAGTGTTCACTCTCTGTAGTGTTTATAGACTACAGTGTTCACTCTGTAGTTTTTTATAGACGGTAGTGTTTATAGACTGCAGTGTTTGTAGACTGTAGTGTTTATAGACTGCAGTGTTTGTAGACTGTAGTGTTTATAGACTGTAGTGTTTATAGACTGCAGTGTTCACTATCTGTAGTGTTTATAGACAGTAGTGTTTATAGACTGCAGTGTTTATAGACTGTAGTGTTTATAGACTGCAGTGTTCACTCTCTGTAGTGTTTATAGACTGTAGTGTTCACAGTATGCCGGTTTTGTAGTCTGTAGTGTTCATTTCCCATAGTGTTGACTCTCTGTAGTGTTTATAGGCTGTAGTGTATATAGGCTGTGGTTTTCAGTCTGTGATGTTATTAGTCTGCTGTGTTAATTGCTTTCATGGTCTTTACACTTCACACTCTGTAGTATTTCCACTAGTTCTTTCCTCTCTGTATGTTGCTCTGTTACAGACGGGCCATGAAGGCTACTCCTAATTTCCACTGTGCGTTCCAGAACAAATGTATCATAACCAAGAGTAACCGACGTCAGTGCCAGTCCTGCCGACTACAGAAATGCCTCTCAATTGGCATGCTGAAGGAATGTGAGTGTAATTCCTTTCTTACATCTGAATTTATTCCCTGAATTTTCTCTTTATTTATTCCCTGTCCTTAGTACATATCCTTGCATTCTCTCACACACACCCACACCCACACCCACACACACTGTGTGAGCCCTGTGTGAAATAGCCTCTTTTTTTAACCATTGAGCTCTGTCTCTATGTTTTTCCTAAGCACATTGTTTAAAAGGCAGATCTAACTGTTGGAAGGACAACATTGTTGCCATTGCTGGAGATGGTCATGTGCTTGTGTGTGTGTGTGTGTGTGTGTGTGTGTGTGTGTGCACGTGTGTTTGTGGGCGCGTGTGTGTGCGTGTGTCTGTGTCAGTGATCATGTCCGATGAGGCTGTGCAGAAACGGAGGATGCTCATTCGGAGGAAAAGAATGGCCGAGGAACCAGCTGTGCTCACGCAAGAACAAGAAGCCATCATTCATGAGCTGCTCATGGCTCACACAAAAACATTTGACATGACCTTCTCTGACTTCAGCCAGTTTCGGGTCAGCATTTTGCTCTCATGCTCTTTCATACTCCTCTTTTTTCTTTTTCTTTTTATAACCAGGGACAGATTTATGTATAAAAAAAATTACAGACGCTCTTATAATTGGCACAAATTATTTTTTAATGAATATCATTTCAAAGTTGAAAAATCAGGCACATTAGGCAAATTATTATTATATTTAATTATTGGACCATTAGAGCTTTAAAAAAAAAAGGAAAATGTTTCATCCACACTGTGTTAAAATGTCACGCCGTTTTATTCACTTATCTTGTTTTGATAAACATGCAATTAAAGTAGGTATTACGGTATTTATACTTGTTTTTAAGTTACTGAACTTTTATGTTAGGAAAACAGACCCAAAGGTAAATGTCATCGCTTAAAGGTTTCTCTTTGATATCTTGTATGGCACCTAGCATACTTCTTTTCAAGTGTAATTACAAATTCTAACATAGAAAGATTGCACTAGTGTACTTTTCTCCAAGTATTTAAACTATTATATCATAAATACATTTGTATACCGGTCTGCAAACATATTTAGACATGATACTATAGCAAAAGTAAACTGTACATCTCTACAATTATACTGTACATTACTGTACACTGCCCCATTTACCCTACATAGCGTTATTATTTTTTTGCTAGGTTATCATCAGTATCGCAATTATGGCTTGGTATGATAGCTTTAGCACTGCAATTGCCATGAATAGTTTTACGTTAGTAAACAGTTGATAACTTCAACAAAAGACTACAAGTAAAAACTAGAACGAATTACCTGGTTACACAATTGCACTATTTGACCATGTAGTACACCGTTATTGAAGGGAATTATTTATAACCGCACTATCTGGTGTAACGCAGTCCCTAAATTTATTAGGGATAAATTTATCAATTTAAAATGTATATCTGGTATTTATATATTTCTGTAAAGCTGCTTTGTGACAATGTCCATTGTTAAAAGCGCTATACTGATAAAATTGATTTTAATTGAATTATTGCACCTAGTGGTTGAGAATGGGAACTGCAACAAATGCTAATAGAGGCTTACTGGGGCAGGAATCACATGCTCACTCTACATTTTTAGTGGTGGAGGAGCAACAGACAGGACATTTAACAGTACAATAAATTTGTACACTAAATTGGGTTAGTTGAAAGAAAAATACTATGTGGCCACCAACATCTTGTTTTGTAGCAAATAATCAGAATTATATCTATTCAATTTCTATTTCTCTTAGAAGGAAATGGGGTTTATGGTGCCCGCATCACCTTGTTTCCTGTGTAAAGGCTGAGAAAAAGAACGAAATTTATCTCCCTTTTCAAATTGTTTTGGCTGTTTTCAGATCTTTTGTGTGGTTTGTGGTTGTGTAGTGAGGTGAAGGTATGCTTGAAATTTTGTTGCAGCCTGTCAAACAACCGGACATAACGACAGCAGTTTAAAAACTGCTCAAAACAAGCTGCTAGACTGTACAGTATGCTGGATGACTGTAGGTTGTCGCTTCTCAACTTCCTATTACGGGGTTGCTCTAAAATTCATTAGATAGTAGTCTGTAGCATAAGTCAAGTGTGATAGCTTCTGGACTTAATTTTGTTTGAGGTAATGTTATTATTAAATGTCATCCTCCCCTCCCCTAAATCTATGATCACAAGCTTCTGCTGACTAATATGCTTGTAGTAAGATAACCTGTCACGTCATTGACTTGAGATCTGAGAACAGTGTGTTGAGATCTCGACTGAAGCTGATGAGGAGACATACATGAGCTTACAGGGGTCTTTTGTCTGATGAGAGAAAGAGAGAAGTTGTAAGCAGATATCTCATTGCTGTCTAGGGACAACTTCAGAGATCTCTTTTTTTAGACTTCAAACTATTTTAAACCATCCAGAGAATTGTTCATTGTTTATAATAATCTTGTATGAAAAGCTATGACAGGTAAAAATACTGCTATGTTTAACCAGAGTTGGTATGTGCAATTTCTTACAAATCATCTAGTTCAAGAGTTCAGGTTCAAGCACTTCCAAAAAATCTGCCCCCTAACCCTTAATTGTTCTGTATAATTACCCAATAGACTGTTCAGCATGGATAAATCCTTCAGGACTTTAGTTTCGCAAAAACATTTGGAGTCTGTTTAGGTGGAAAAGAACTTGAATTTTATTTCGGTACAACTAATTTCAAATAGCAGCTTCTGAAGTGTGATTATTAAGAGTGAAATACATAAAAAGAATTACAAATTCTGAAAAAGTTGGGATAGTATGGAGAATGCAAAAAAACAAACGAAAAGAGTCATTTGAAAATTCAATTCACACTGTACTATACTGGGGAAAAAAAACATTATTAAGACAGTATTTGATGCTTTACTGTGTGAATTTAATTTATTTTTGAAAGTATATACTCATTTCAAATCTAATGACTCCAAAAAAGTTGGGACAGTCAACTGTTTCCCACTGTGTAACACCACCTTTTCTTTTAATAACACTTATTAAGCATTTGGGAACTGAAGACACTAGTTGGTTAAATTTAGCAAGAGGAATTTTCTCACATTCATCTATTATGCATTTCTTCAGCTGCTCAACTGTACGGGGCCTTCATTGCCTTATTTTGCACTTCATAATGTGCCACACATTCTCAATTGGAGACAGGTCAGGAATGCAGTCAGGTCATGCACCCGCACTCTCTGCTTACGCAACCATGCGCTTGTAATCCGGGCAGAATGTGGTTTGGTGTTGTCCTGCTCTGGATGGCAGCATATGTTGCTCCAAAATGTGTACATATCTTTCTGCATCAATGATGCCCTCATAGATGTGCAAGTTACCCATGCCATGGGCACTGACACACCCCCATACCATGAGAGACACTGGCTTTTGGACCTGACGCTGATAACAGCTTGAATGGTCCTTTTCCTCTTTGGCCCGGAGAACACAATGACTGTTTTGTCCAAAATGATGTTGACTCGTCGGACCACAAAACACGATTCCACTGTTCTACTGTCCATCTCAGATGAGAACAGCCCAGAGAAGTCGGTGGCGCTTTTGGACAGTGTTGATGTATGGCTTCTGCTTTGCATAGTAAAGCCTTGACTTGCATCTGTGGATGCAGCGGTGAATGGTGTTGACTGAGAAATGTTTACTAAGGTCTTCCCGAGCCCATGTCAGGATATCCATTACAGACTCTTGACGGTTTTTAAGACAGGGATGTCTGAGGGATCTGTTTTCGGCCCTGCCCTTTACGCACAGAGATTTGACCGGATTCCTTGAATCTTTTAATTATATTGTGCTCTGTAGAAGGTGAAATGTCCAAAATCCTACTGATTTGTCTTTGGGGAATGTTGCTCTCAAAGTGTTGGATTATTTGCTGAAGCATCTGTTGGCAGATTAGCGAGCCTCGACCCATCCTTGGTCTTGAAGGACTAGGCCGTTTTTGGAGGCTCCTTATATATACTATGATTAGACAATTGCCTCACCTGTTTCACATCACCTTCTTATTTCAACTTGTCACATAGCTATTAGTCCTAAATTTCCCCAGTCAATACTTTCTTGGAATGTGTTGCATACATCAATTTCAAAATAAACATTTACCTTCAAAAATCTATGCAGTTGATTATGTAAAACATGTAATACCTTGTCTTTATAGGTTTAAGTCAAAGTACATTTACAAATCACTCCTCTTTGTTTTATTAGCATTTTCCATACTGTCCCAACTTTTTTGGAATTGGGGTTGTATTTCTAAATTGTATTTTTTTTTTTTTTTTTTATGGGAACAACTGATCGATGCTTTGTAGTAGCATTTTATTTACAGGTATAACCACCTTTCAGGGTTCCCAAGGTCACTCTACTATAGAACATAAAACCATGCAATAATAATAACATTTTCATAAAGTCAGAGGAATCAAGCAAGAGCAATAAAGAAGAATACAAAAAAACTGTATGTTTTTATAGCTATGAGCGCCATGAAAATATGTAGCAAACTTAAATGGAGATGGCACAGTAAGGCAGATGAATAAGAGTTAATAGGTGTGTGTAAAAACAAGATGGAAAAGATGGGTTTTTAAAAGCTGATTATACACTGAACTGTAGTTAGTAAATGAAAGTGCTTATTGAAAGCTGTAGAATGATTCAGCCAGGTCTTTGAATACTGATGATGACATTGGTTGGAAATGGCTGTGACTTTTAACCCCTACAGGAACCCATCAAAAAAATGTACTAAGGTACAGAGAAAATAATCACTTCAGAATAGACTGCAGCCATTAAGTGGTGGGGGGAAAAGTATTGATGTCTGAATACGGAATAGACTTTCCTAAATGAATTCAGTAATGTATTAACCTTAGGGGTGTAACTGAATATCAGTACATTATTCAGACTGAACAGATGATGTGTCTTAAACAACGATTACAAATAGGAACAGTAGGCGTAGTATTCTTAAAAAATATCTATCTATATATATAAAATAAATAAAAAAAGGAGGAAAAACCTTGCTCTTTTACATACTTACTTAGCTAAGTGTGAGCTTGTGCAAAAAAATGTCTGACCAGTCTGTTCCTGAGACAAAGACCAAGATCATTAACATGCTCCAGTAGCCTGACCTCAGCACTACCTTAGTGAACTCCAAAATATAAACATATTTCCAATAAAACCATATTTCTACAGTATTTCTATACAAACAAAGGAAATGTGCTTTCATATATTGAGCCGATGCTCCATAAAGCTCACGCACAGTGCAGCACATCTCCAGGGTTCTCCAAAAAATCATTTCATACATTTTAAAGTTACTAACTTCTTCATATGTTTGTGCATTGTGCGTGTTCTTTGTCATTCTTAAATGATCATTGTCCATCGTTATTAAAAGGAAATCTTGGAAATTCGTACAGGCATTATTACGCAATGCTGCTTCAACCCTTTCATGCAGAAATTATTTATATGCATATCCAGATTCTTTAGATTTTTACTTAAAATTGCACAATATATGTACTTTGATTCTGTCTAATTATCACTAATATTTAAAAGTAAACGGATTGTCCATGAATAAAAAAAGACAGTATGCTTGAAATAAAAAAAAAAAAAGGAAAAAAAAATCTTCCAGTGTCCAACATTTTTAACATTACAGTCGAATGTTAGGGAAAATATTTCTAAATATACAAAAGTTACAGTTTAGGACTGTTGCATAATTCAAAAAAAAAAAAAAAGTTTTTAAAAATCTTAGGCATTCAGTGGAGCCTGGCATAATTTTTTAAAATTAATTTTACTTCATTTTTTCTTATTTATGTTTTTATTTTATACAGAAAGCTAATAAAGATTGAGTGAAAAATAGTCTAGAAAGTTTATGTTAATTTACAGTTGCCCATGCATAAAAGGGTTAAAGGAATTTCAGGAATTGCGAGTGCGCCCCAGCTTTATCATAGATATTAATAGCGAGGATAATAAGGTGTGAAAGAGAGCGTGGATCTTTTTTTAAAATATAATTTTATAAATTTAACAGCTCATCAAGACTGTTATATTAAGTCTCTCTGCTCGTCATCAGTGGCTCTCTGCTCAGAAAAGATCTTTTCCTGCACAGACACAGCATGTAAAGAAAACATTATTAATCACACACAGTTGTGTATGCTTCATGAAATTCATGAAATTAGACAAAGACTCTGTCCTCCATTCACAAGTAGTGACCACACCCTCAGGGCCACAATAACAAACCCCAGAACTGAAGAAAATCTCATAAATGATAGATTTACAGATGTAAATAACAGTTTCTTGATATGGGAAAGATAGTATTCTTTTGAAATATTGTCAGCTTGCTTATTCAGAAGGTCCCACAGCACATCTGGTTCAGTAGTTGAATAAAAATTACTTCTTTTTCTGTCAGTCATGTTTTTTTTATTAATTTTTTTTTTTTAATCAGCCCTTCAGTATTTTCTAGAGTTTCCAGGGCATAGGTCTTCCAAATATGAAAATAGATACGAAGTGTTTTAGCACTAAACAGATACAGACAATGGCATTGTGTTACACCCCTAATTCACTTACAGAGCACAAACAATAACTTCAGAATACATCCTTAAAAGACAACGAGAAATATCTACCGTTTTTCTGTAGCTGTTTCACTGTTCCTCTGTGTTAATGCTCATCAGGTTTCTTTATTATGCTTCAGGTTTCTGAATATGAATTTAGTTTTTGCTCTTTACGACGATTAGTCCGGGATCAGCGTGAATGGACTGGAAATGTGAGAGAATTCAAAATACAAGTGCACTGTACAGTACGCTTATTACATTACATACTGTACAGGTCTTTTAATGAAGATAAAGAAAATATGCTTCTCAAAATCAGCTAAAAGAGACATTTAATACATGAAACAGTAAGTACTCAGTACCTTAAAAAAAAATCTTTCTAATAGCCTTTTTTTACAGCAAAAAAAGAGCGTTAGAAAGGTACTCACTGAAAAGGCTCAAGGATTCTCCTAAACATTTATAAAGCAGCTGTGTTCTGAATACTGCCATTTCAAAATATATCATGGACTGAATACAGATACTTCAATTGCTGTGACTTGATGTGAATTTTTTTTTTTTTTTTTTTTTTTTTTTTAATGGCCGTAATCATTTTAAGACAATTCAAAACCCCTTTCTGTAGCTGGAGCTCATAAATGTCTCATTTGATATAAAATGATCTTTATTTATAGCTATTGTCAAAATATCATACACAAGAAATTGTACACACGTTATTTTGTTTCCCTGTGCTGAGTTGCTGTGTGTGGTCCACAGCCGCTTGACCGTGACGCCGAGCACACCCAGGTCGCCTCGGCCAGCCACCGGCTTTCTTCTGAAACCGAGAGAGAGGAGGCGCTACAGGACACCATACAGAAAGCCATCAGACATGACTCCTCTTTTGTCAGTGTGTTCCAAACTGAGGAAGCAGAAAACAAAAGTGAAGAAGGAAAAATTAAGTTCACCAGCCTCCCTCACATTACAGACCTCAGCACTTACATGATCCAGAACGTCATCAGCTTCGCCAAGATCATCCAAACCTTCAGGTACACGATTACCTTCCAATCAGAGATACTGTTTCAAAAAATATTTGATGGTATTTTCTAATTTTCGTTGTGTTTTGATATCCAGCAACGTCACAAAAATCTGTGACTGAGAGTCCAAGGGAGCACAGTTTATTCTTTAGAACAAAAAATAAAGTCCTGTTGATGCTTGAAAAAACATGACTGTCTACTAGATGATTTATACATATACTAAGTTATTTGCACAAGTAAATCACTTTAATATGTATTTTAATGGTACAGTTTGTAATGTATAAAAGTGTTTCTACACCTGTAACAATCACATCATTTCAACGATCCCATAGAAAAACCTTAATCCAAAATATTATCCTGAAATAGTTTTTTTTTTACATTTATTTTTATGGAATTTTGGCAGACGCCCTTATCCATCCATCGCCCTTATTCATCTCATTTATACAGCTGAGCAATTGAGGGTTAAGGACCTTGCCTAAGGGCCCTACAGCGGTAGCTTGGCTTGAACTCCTGACCTTCTGAGCAGTAACCCAGATCCTTTAACCACTGAGCCTCCACTGCCTTACAGTAGAGTAATACAAACGCTTTTTTTGCCTTCTGAGTCTCTTCAAACGTGGGGCTTGAACCCACGACCCTAAGATTAAGCGTCTCACGCTCTACCAAATTATCTAGCTAATGCAGCCAAAGCCGAATTATGAGAAACAGAAATGATTCATTAATTGCTTAGCTGGGTCTTCAGGTGATGCAGTCTGTTAGTTCACCTCACCTCCCAATCCGAGTCCTTCTTTCTTTTGTCACGTCACATTTGTCACGTCTGTTCCCCGGAAACAGAAATGATTAGTTCACGTCTCGAGTCTTCGGGTTCGAGTCGTTCGTTCCCGAACACAAAGACTCGAGATGTGAACTAATCATTTCTGCTTCCTGTACAGAGCCTATGGGGATGTTGCAGTGCATGCGCGGTCAAAAATGAACGAATCACTCTGAGACAACTCGTTGTTCCTGAGTCATATTAAAGATTTGTTCAAAATGAACAAATCATTCATGAACAACACATCACTACTGTGAATTAGTCCTAGGTTTTAGATATATTGACAAGAATGTGAATCAATAATTATCCAAAATATGTTAACATTTGTAAACAAAATGGCTGCCACAGTCCAATCTATCCTTCATGAGGCATATTCACTGCCCAAAAACTCCAGTTGGTTTGTATAACTTTGCAAGTTTATGTTTCTGAATTAGACATTTAAAATATTGGCCAGTGATTATATTGTATCTGTATCATCTCACAAATGCTATGGTGCTTGGATCCCAATGACCGCCACTTTTATTTTATGATGTCTGTTTTGTATTCTTTATATGGTATCTGAATGAACGCTTTGTTTTCTATCCAATGAACCAACTTAAGATGTATTGTCCTTCTATAAAAGGAAATGTGTTTGTGTGTTTTGTTTGCAGAGATCTAACAATAGAGGATCAGATCTCATTGCTGAAAGGTTCCGCGTTCGAGATCGTCCAAATGCGTTTCAACATGCTGTTTAACGAAAATACAGGGATTTGGGAATGTGGCTCGCTGAAGTACTGTATGAATGATGCCCAGCGCGGTGAGTCTCAGCATTCTGCTAGACACAAGCCATTGTTGTCAGCCTTTTGAGAACCTCATCTGGGGATCATTCATTTCTTGTTAAAGAACAGGAACTTGGAATACTTGTTTGTACCAATGAACTGAAAGAACACTAGAACAGTAGAAATAACTTATTCACATGTTGATTAAATTTAAATCTACTAAACAAAAAATATCAAGTCTCTCACTGCAGCGGCCTTAGAACCCCAGCTACTGGGGGTTGCACTCAATGCCGATTCCAAGCCCGGCTAAAATGGGAGGGTTGCGTCAGGCAGGGCATCCGGCGTAAAACCTGTGCCAAATCAAATATGCAGACCAATGATCCGCTGGGGTGGTGGTGGTTAGCACATTCGCCTCACATCTCCAGGGTCGGGGGTTCGATTCCCACCGTGGCCCTGTGTGTGCGGAGATTGCATGTGCTCCCCGTGCTGCGGGGGTTTCCTCCGGGTACTCCGGTTTCCTCCCCCAGTCCAAAGACATGCATGGTAGGCTGATTGGCGTTTCCAAAGTGTCTGTAGTGTATGAATGGGTGTGTGAATGTGTATGCGAGTGTGCCCTGTGATGGATTGGCACCCTGTCCAGGTTGTACCCCGCCTTGTGCCCGATGCTCCCTGGGATAGGCTCCAGGTTCCCCGTGACCCTGAAAAGGATAAGTGGTATAGAAGATGGATGGATGGACTACAAAAAGTCAATTTTATGAACTTATGAGCAACTTGTGAAACCTAGAACTCTGTAAGGAAATTTAAACTGATCAAATGTTTTGTAGCTTCAGACCAATGGATTAGATAATGGAAATGTCACAAGAAAAATATGTTTTGCTCCTTTTAAGCATGAAGAGCAGCAAAATCATGTTTATTTGAGAGGTGTGAGAAACTGCAGTGAGCACAAAGCTAATTAAAAGAGGTGGTGAAAAAAAGACATTTTTACAGATGTTAATTTTGGCCAGATGAAAAGGTTGAGGGATTGACTCCCACGGTACAGAAAATGGATGTACTGTTGGATGGACTGTTGTCATATACTAGACATCAGACTTAATTTAGGCCAGAAATTATGTTTTGTTTTGGGGTCAAGTCAAGATGGACCGGGACCAAACAATAGTAGCAACATCTTATTTGGGCTGATCATGGACATTTCTGGTTAGTCACTGCTCAGTGGGACATGCTGGTTAAGAAGCTTTTTAATCAGGTGCATGGATTACTGGTTCTTCAGTGAAATAAGGAACCAAAAGAGACAACTTTTCTTCAGATACAGTCATAATTTAAAGGACTGCATCAAGAAAGAAAGAAACTGTAGTGTAAGCCCAAACCAAAATTTTATGTAGTTATCATTACTAAATTAATTTAATTTCTGAAAGTGAAACAACCCCTAGATTTGATTTGGGCTGTTATTTTCCCCCACATCATTCACGTTACACCATCAATGTGACCTCATGATATCTTGCATTACCTCCCTACCACTCTAATAGATTCATTGTCATTCTGTTGATAAATTTCAGATTTTAGCTCTTCCATCTAATATCGCCACCTGCACTGAATGTTGGTCAGTGTTCAGCTTGGTAGCCAGTTTGCCGCCAAGCATTGTTAACTCCCCAGGACAAGGTTGTCCGATTCTGCTCACCTCCACTAACAAGATTGGGAAGGAAAGGACATGCTAACAAGCTTCAGCAAAGTGGAGGAGACCAGCAGGGGATATCGTACAGTAATGATGAAGAATACAAAGGCACAGATCCCGTGACTCAGACGTGACACAGTCAGTTAAACCGCTTGCTGAGAGAGACTGGCTCTCACCTGCAGAACAACCAAGCTGTTAATAAAGGTCATGTGTGGGAGTACATGTCATTCCACTGTGACGTATGGCCTCTCCTCCATGACAAGTCATGCTCAGATTAGTTCTGAAGAGAAAGCTGATATGAAGGGTAGTTTTTCTGTATCATCCTGGAGATACAGACTCCAATAGTCATTGATTTCTTAACCAGTTGTTCCAAATGATACTCAGTATCATTATTGGGCCAATACCAGTAAAAAAAAAAAAAAATGGTGGACCATTATATAAGGATAGGATATCAGATCCTGTAATGAATGGCAAAGATTGGAATTGGATTTGGAAAATAAATGTTTTTTTGGGACTGCAAGTGTTTACATACACTATATAGATAAAAGTTTATGGACACCTGACCAACATGCCCATATGTGGTTCTTCCCCAAACTGTTGCCACAAAAATTGAAAGCACATAATTGTATGGAATGTCTTTGTATGCTGTAGCATTACAATTTCCCTTCACTAGAATTAAGAGGCCCAAACCTGTTCCAGCATGGCAGTGCCCGTATACACAAAGCGAACTCCATGAAAACATGGTTTGCCGAGGTTGGAGTGGAAGAACTTAAGTGTCTTGCACAGAACCCTGACCTCAACCCCTGGAATGAACTGGAACGCTGACTGCACCCCAGGCTTCCTCGCTTGATATCAGTGCCTGAACTCACTAATGCTCTTGTGACTGAATGAACACATCCACACAGCCATGCTCCAAAATCTAGTGGAAAGACTTTGCAGAAGAGTGGAGGTTATTATAACAGCAGAGATGGATTAAATCTGGAATGGGATGTTTTACAAGCATATACTGGTGTGATGGTCACACAAATGATGTCTCATTTTTTTGCGTGTGTGTATGTGTCATATATGGTTTGGGTTTTCTAGCTGGTTTAGCAATTTTCTAGAAATGCTATGTGATCACTTGTTTGGTTCGGTTCCACCCTGGAATTTGATGCATCACGGTCACTAAACTAAAATTCTGTCAGATGAAATAAAGTATCAGTAAGAACAATAGAATGAATCTGGTGATTTCTGCCACCATTTTAACCACACTGTGTGATGACTGAGCTGATACATAGGATTATAGTATGTGTAATGGGGACGTGGCGTCGGCCTCATTTTAATATTTGGATATCTATATGAATTAATGAACGCATATTTCATTAACAGTTAGGAGAGGGGAAAAATATTTTAGCAGACACAATAGAGAGAAATAGACCCAATAAATGGAATGTTACAGATAGAAGCGTACAGCAAAAGCTGAAAGGACATGCGAGCAAGTGTGCAGTTCCAGTGAATATCACCATGGCTTTGATTCGTCAAGTGCCGTAGGTGCAATATCGTTCTATAAACAAGAAATGAATATTATGTAACTCACATTTCAGACTCACATATTGCCAAAAACTGCTGTTTATTTTTGCTCCACTAGTGGAAATAGATTTCAAAGAAGCCACACTCACTTTACAGCCCATCGTCTAGCTGGCTAGCTACCTCACACTGCTTTGTATATCCAGTTAAAGGTGCGTCCGGTGAAATTGGTGTCCCTTTTTCCTTTTCATGTTCATCTGAAAACTATCGTTTGCCATGTCTGCTGATGATGACACTAACGCTACTTTAGTAACCAGAATTTTATGTGGCGAAGACAGACGAGTGGAGTGATACACATAATAAAACGTCCCAGTGCGGTTATAGTAAATGTAAGCACTCTTGGAACCCCATTTGACCAATCAGATTAGTTGACCAGAACAAACTACTGTATACAATTTAAACTGATGAGTATTGAATGAATTTGAGACATTGTACTGATGAGTAGAAGGTTGAAGAACATCTGGTACATCTGGTATGATATACATAAACGAGAGAGAGAGAGAGAGAAGTGTGAGAAGGTTGTTCCTCTTTGTGACCTCTTGTGCTGGATCCAGCCAGTCAGCTCAATATTTAAGCATGTAGCCCTATTGTAAAGTGCAGCCTCTGGAGCTGGTAGCAGACCAAACACAGAAACATTTAATTGCCACAGAGTTTAGAAAGGAACACTTACTGGAGTAATAAAGTGTATGTAGTCAGAGTGGGAATAGGAATCTGTTACCACAGGTCCCTTACCAGAACCTTCAAATTAACAGTTCCTCAGTGGTGGATTGAACTTCCAACCTCAATCCAGATCGCAGAATCTGTCACTATCTTCAAAAAACAGCTAAAGACCCACCTCTTCTGTGAACACCTAACTAACCCCTAAAATGCCAACCCCACATTATCCAAAAAAAAAATCAAATAAATAATAATATAAAAACACCTACTCTGGCTCTTACACCTCTACTCTGTGCACTTTGCTTTTCTAGAACTCAATTATAAATCTTGTATGGTAGCGCTACTTCTCTGCTTGATACATCACTTTGCTTGTATTACCTCATTTGTAAGTCGCTTTGGATAAAAGCATGTGATAAATGAATAAATGTAAATGTATAATGAGAAAAATGCATGAATGCTCCATGTGAGACAGTAGTGGTGGAAGGTATAAATGAAACGCACCGAGATGTTGGAGCGTGCCACATGTAGGGAGGTACCTCATCTGTGTCCATTGTAGTTAAGAATTTCAAAGGAATTTTACTAAACTGTATTGAAAATGTATTGTCTCATATCACTACAGCTGCATATCTGAGACTAAAATACTCCTGGGGTCCAGACATTTTATTCCTGATCTGCCTTTAACCATGATAGTACCACCGATAATTGAGAAAGTCCTAGAACAGAGGTCTTCAATCTTATCCACAAAGGGGCCGGTATGGCTGCAGGTTTTCATTCCAACCAAACACCTGAATGCACTTGTTTAATCTATTCATCGAATGTACCTGCAATGGCTGGAATGAAAACATGCAGCCACAATGGCCCTTTGCAGATAAGTTGGAAGACGCCAGATATATGACTCTCTCTGCTCTATCTGCATAAAGTCCCCCGCCCCCGTAAGTCGTTTGACTTTCCTCTCTTTGCTACATCTCAAACAGCTGGTTTTCAGCGCCACCTGTTGGACCCTCTCATGAAGTTCCATTACGCACTGCGCAGGCTGCACTTACATGAGGAAGAGTACGTCCTGATGCAGGCAATTTCACTGTTCTCACCAGGTACACTACACACATTCACACACACTATGCTACAAGTCATATTATGTTGCCTTAAATCACATCATCCTTGTCCTAATCTTTAATCATATACAGATTACATGAAAGGATTCTGAGGACTGAATGGGGGGAATTAATATAATTGTTTTCCAATTTAGCACATACGCTTGGCAATTCTTCTTGACAAATTTAGAATAGTTGTGCCAGAAAGAATATGGTTTTAAATACTGAAAGTGAGAGAAGCCAAAAATGTTATATACAGTATAATTGCTTGGAAGCTGTTATAATATGAAGCTTAGAAACTGAGAAAAATATCCACTTATGAGTTTTGATTATTTGAATAATAGACATGTCACTTTTTTTATGTAGTGTACTGAATGTACAATTTTCCAGTGTTTTTATGCTTCTGCCACTAAGTCTGGTTTGTCCATCCATGTGGCCAGGCAACCATGACGACTGTTAGCTCTATATCTCAAGAATGAGTGCTTGAATGTTTGCAGGATTTATATGGATTTATTATTTTGACCAGATAAACTGTTTAGATTTTAGAAGGTCACAGCAAGGTCAAATATCTCAAATAGTTTTTCTTCAATAGCTTCCTTCCTGCTTGTCATAATGAAACGTTACATACAGGATTCATATTCTGGAACTTCAGCCCCATTTTTTGGCTGTCTTTGCCATCTGACTGTGTCCATTTTTGTGTTGATTTTGATGAATGTTTTGGATCATTATCCTGCTGGAAGATCCAACCACGGTCCATTTTAAGAGTTCTCACGGAGGCAGTCAGGTTTTCATTTAATATCTGTTGATATTTGATAGAGTCCATGATGCCATGTATCCTAATAAAATGTCCAGGTCCTCTGGGAGAAAAACAGCCCCAAAACATTAAAGAGCCACCACCATATTTAACCGTGGGCATGAGGTACTTTTCCATATGGCTACCTCTCTGTGTGCACCAAAACCACCTCTGGTGTTTATTGCCAAAAAGCTCTGTTTTGGTTTCATCTGACCATAGAACCCGATCCCATTTGAAGTTCCAGTAGTGTCCGGCAAGCTGAAGACACTTGAGTTTGTTTTTGGATGAGACTTTTTTCTAGAAACCCTCTTTACCCTTTTCGGATAAATTCATCCGCTGGTTACAAAGATAATTCCATATAAATCCTACAAACATTCACAGCTCATTCATGAGATATCATACTAATTTCCTACTAATCTCGTATAGACATACAGATGAATAACCCAAAAACATAACTTCACACCTTGTGACAGAGGCATAAAAATAAAACGATATTTATGTAAATTAGGCCAAAGTTCTGCTATGGACTGGCACCCTGTCCAGGGTGTACCCCGCCTTGTGCCCGATGCTCCCTGGGATAGGCTCCAGGTTCCCCCGTGACCCTGAAAAGGAGTAAGTGGTATAGAAGATGGATGGATGGAGGCCAAAGTTGAAGCATCGGGGGAAAACATAAATGTATTAAATACACCACAGGGGGAAAAAAAAAAAGAATTTTATTTAATGTAGCAGGTCTATAATTAAAATATATCGAATTTATATTGAAATACTTTTGTCAGCATCCAAGCTCCATATAATAAAGGGTGAGAATAACATTTGACCATTTTGACACTATTCAACCATTTTACTACTTGTGATAATGATCTGTGAAAGCTAACACACTAAATGTCTCGTTGGCTAAAGTGCATTTCTCTGTTTTCAACGTTTTGTCCAAATTGAATTCTGTTCATTCTGTTCTCAGCACAAAACCGGCAATGTACTGTAAATGAGCTATTAATGCTGTGAATGTGCACAAACACAGAGTGGATCAACCCTTAAGGATTCAGGGTGTGTTTTTGTGTGTTCAGACCGGCCGGGTGTGATGCAGCACAGAGTGATTGATGAGCTTCAGGAGATATTAGCTCTCACACTACAGAGCTACATCAGTGCGAAGCGAAGCGGCCCAGAGAAACAGTAAGAGATCATGGCGTCCTAGCCTAATTCATTTCCTGAAACCTGATCTGCACAAAAGACAAGTAAAGGTCTACGGTTAATTAAAGGATGCTGTAAAATGAGCAACCGCTGAAATGGAGAGCATTCAACTCTTAGTATTTTTCACACAATTTGAAGTTAACATGACAGAAACATCCAGAAATCCAAAGACTCCTTCCAAGCTGTTATACTCAACTATTTACAACTTTACCCAAACACTAAGCATCCTCTGACCTTTGACTCTTTCTCCCTCTGCCAGTTTACTGTTCCCAAAAATCATGGCTTGTCTGACTGAAATGAGGACTATGAACGAGGAACACACTAAGCAGGTGCTGCAGATTCAGGACATCCAGCCAGAAGTGTCCCCCCTGATTCTGGAGATCGTGAGCAGACATTTCTGACCCTTATACTAGACGTCATACCTCAGAACAAACAACAGCAAGAGCATGTAAATCCTCACGGTTGATCATCACAGGCTCGATTCGCGCTTTTTCTGTGGACATCTTTGGTACAGATGGATGATTCAGTGCGTGCGTTGTGCCAATGCAGCATTCCAGCAGCTTTACTTTGAGCTGGCTCAAACATTACACAAGGATGTTTGTCATGAAAAGGTACACTGTGATGATTAGAGAAAGGATCGCGAGATGTGACATCACCGGCTAGTGCCTTTTATCTAAGATCTCAGTTAAAGGCTAATGATATTATGATCCATGTGACCAATGACCACTAGCCACTTAAACAAAAACGTGGCAGAATTATAGAGAAATGGTTGACAAACCCACAAGCTTCATTTGTATCAAATGAAATATTCTCTTAACAATTCCGTAACGTAGCACCGGACAGACGTTAACGATTTTGGTAGTTACGTCTTGCAAAAGTTTGGCTAAAGGCTGGGTGGGAGTGCAATGTGGACCAAACTCAGTTCTGCATCTCTACAAGCCAGTCCTCTGCCTCGTGAAGGCAGTGCTCAAGGCAGAGCTCAAGGCAGGAGCGGAGATTGAAATTGTTACAGACATCAAGCATGTGCTACCATCGATGTAACCCAGGATGGCTGAAAAATTGCGTCCGTGTCAGCCTGAAACGGCTGAGAAACTGTGCATAGCTACAGCTACACTATAGTCAGTGACCTATATGATGGTTACCTGATAACATGGCCATGTGCATCTCTGATGTTGCCTCTACTAATAAAATAGCCACAGAATGTTTAAATACATCTCAGAAATGCTGCTTTAGATGGATAAATGAGATTAGAAAATATAAGCTCCCTAGACTAAACATTAGTCACACCTACCAGTAGCAGTGTTTCATTGTACAACATTAATAGGCTGTGCACCTGGATAAATGTAGCTTAGTTCAAAAGGAGATTATCGGTTTGTTGGCTAGACTCAGGCTTACTTTTACTCAAGCTGATTGAAAGCTTGTGGGGTTTCTTCAAACAGTTGAAGAAACACCAGGCTAGGTGTTTAGGACACAGGTTTTCAAAAGTGGGGTCCGAGGACATGACGCCTAGCCAGGGGTGTGCGTGTTTTGTCTTTTTGTTACAGTGGTGAAAATCACAGACCACAACTCGTCTTATTAGAGTGTCTGTATTAGGAGCGTAACACAATCACGCTATCTGTATTAGTTTATTACTCCAAATATCCGTATTGGTATTCAACTTTAAAGACAGTGTGGGCATGGCCTAAACCAGACGGTAGAAATCCCAGCACTCGATTATTAATTTGTGTTTGTAGCTGTTTGGAATGTTTTCTAATGAATTTAGATGGTTCTGTTTACCAAAATATAAACAAATTTAAAAAAAAAAAAAAAATACTCCAGTACAACATCCAAATAGACCTAATGTTCAGGAATAAAATACGTGCAATTAACAGCTGGAATATTATTGAACACATTCAAATAATGAGCCTATATAGCTGGATTATATTGATAAAATAAATCCATACTGAATTTATTTTACAGTTTGCTGTCTGCAGAAAGTTTGAGATCCCTGTGCTGTAGGTGAATTGCCACCCAGTCAGTGGTCTAAAATAGACAGGAACACAATTCAAGACACTGCACGTCCTTAACTGACAGACGAGTGGAGGTGTAAACAAGTGTTTATTAAAGAAAGCATACATGCAACTACTTTCTTATCTGGGGATCTTCAGATTTAGCCCGTTTCCTACAATAAATCAAATCAATGCAAAGACATGACAAGACAAGGCTAAGGTCAGAGGTTGATACAGGGTTTGCATGCACTTTTAATTCCACCACTAAATGATATAGGATCCTAAATGCCATTTATTGGCAGTAAAAGTCATCAAAATGGTTAAATTGGAATAAAGTTACTCACATAAATGCACCCTGCTGGGGAAAAAATATAAAAACAAACATTAGAAACTCTCAAAGAATTTGTAATGGTTTTAATGGTTATAATGGAAACTAATGCTCCCTGTGGGTCTCGAGTGGTAATTTCTTGCCCTCTATTGGTGGTACGTTATGTCTACTGGTAAGGACCAATAATGGTAATAGTTTTAATGGTTAGCTGTTGGTTTGTAACGGTACTTGTACTGGAAACCATTAGAATTACTGTGATGGTTTCTGTTGTTTTTTTCAGCAGGGTATTTAAAAAAACAAACAAACAAAAAAAATATATACCCATTAACGTATATAAGACTTGTCCTCAATTTCATTCAACTGTACTTTGAACACATCAATATTTTTTAAAAAACACTACGATGCTAATCGTGTTTGTTGTAGGAAGAGATTATGCTTAAATGTGTGATGTGCGATGTGTACGTCATGATATTTTATTACAATAAGAGAAGAGATTTAATACTACATGAAAATTTTATGTTGTGAGATTTCACTTGTAACATGTACCTCAGTGATGGACTCTACAGGGTGAAGGGTGAAAGTTATGCAAAGCTTCTCAGAATAAAAACGCCAATATTGGAAGTAATCAAACAGGAAGAACTATGTGCTCGGATAATGTACACCGTTAGCGATGTATTTCACCCATACGTGTGCCAATCAGGGACAAAATGGCACTTTTGGCCATATGGGTCCTAAAAATACATTAGGTGTAAAACATGATCACCAGCACTGGGATGTTTATTGCACAGTACTTCAGTTTACAGGTCGAAGAATGTTACAGCGCCATCTGGTGGCACAAGTACACAGAAGCTCAGCTTTAACTGGAGTCTAATGACCACATCTGAGCCCAGGTCAGGTCAGGACGCTTACACACACAAATTTCAGTTTTGATAATGTACCAGAGTGTATGTGTGACACCAAAAAAAATAAAAAATAAAAAAATAAATACACACAAAAAAACAAAACAAAACAACAAAAACAGCCAAACGTTTCTGTATGATGTCTTTTGCTGTCTGCTGAAATGCTTTAAATGTAAATATAGAGGTTTATTAATGCAACCAAACTGTTTACACATACATTAGTGTGCAGAATGCACAAATTAATGAACCATCGATGATCAGTGAAGCCACTCAGGTCTGTTTTCTGTCTGAATATATTTGTATAGATGTTCTAAATCAGGAAAATAAATGGGATGTTTAAAGTTAATGTATTGTTCATTGACAGCTGTGACTTTTAAATAAACTTTCTCTTACTACAAAAATCTTCTATATTATTCACTGGAGGCTTTGTGGAGACCAGTAAGGTTTATTATACTGGAAAACTAAACTGTCTGCAATAGCTTTCATTCATTGTTAGGCATGTAAGCATTGTATTTTACCAACACTTTTTACATTATAAAGCCCTAGTCAAACTGGATTGGTCTTGCATGCGAAGGTAATATAGTAATATAGTTATTACTGGTGTATCTCTGGGATTTGAGTCCTGTCCAACCTGCCATGTGAGTAATTTTTTTTTTTTTTTTTTTATTACACAGGCTGCATATACCAGTTTCTGGAAAGATTAGACATATTTTATCTTCCATGAAATGTCCAGCAGCAATAGGCTTAGGTAATATAGTGTACATTAATATCCAAATTGGTATTAGTGTATTTAAAAAAAAAAAAAAAAAAAAAACATTCTGTGGGAAGAGAGATTTCAATCTTTTTCTTCACGGAAGCACTCCTTTCTACTGTCTTCCACCAAAACCAAATCATACTGGACAAGTTACATAGATGAGATTTAAAAGAACTTGAGAGAAGTGATGCTTCTTGGGGTTTGGGGCAAGTTATTGAGTTCCTAGCATAGGTACAGTGTACTGCAGGTTATCAAGCACAACAGCCACAAATGCAAGGTCAAAACAATCAGTGTGTATTAGAATGAGGTGTACTATATAGTATGTAGTTCTCATGAAACCAGTTTAATAAAAGACCAAGTATAATATTTTGGTCTCATTTGTTTAATTGGGTTAGGTTTTCTACTTTTAGGACTTCTGAAAATGTGATAATGTTTTAGGTTGTGAAATACCACACAATATAAAATATACTTCAAATAGGAAGGAAGCAGATATTCGATCTTGCTGTGACCTTGAACCTGCGTGGATCGATTCCAAAATCTAATCAGTTCATCTGCAGGTTACAATGATCATTCCATATACATCCTACTAACATTTAACCGTGTGTACGTGAGATATTCTGCTAAAGATTGATACGGGTAACATCAGACAGACAGAGATATAAAGAAAAAAAATAATAATCTTAAATAGCTTTCTCCATATATTTATACAAATGTTTTGGACAACCTGAAAACACAGTGCCGCTGTCACCTAGTGGCTGAGGCGTATAATTATTATTCCATTTAAAATATATCAAATGAAATATAATGATCCAGAACACTAATAGGCTCTGTCCTAAATAGGTCATCTACACTCCTAGGTCACTCCTGGATCACCTACAAAAATTAAGAACCCATAAAGTTTCTGCGGTTGGCACTCTGGGGGAACCAGATTCTATGCAGAACCCTACAACAGAGTGTTTGCCTATCAGACGTAGTATCTATCCAAGTAGAACCCTTTCCCTTAATTTCCCTTAAGTATTATCCTTAATTAGTGTAAGAGTATAGTCATGGTGAGACTAAGATTCATGAAGCGTTGAAACATTCCACCCAGACATGTTCTCGAGGCTTGTAGTGTCCACTAGCGCCACCTCGTGGTCAGAGGAACGCAGGCCTGTGCAGCATGCTAAACAGTTTTACATCGCAGAACTGCATGTGTAAAACTTGGATAAGTGTAAGTATGTCAGTTTTTATCGTATTCAAGACATGAATTCTACAGAATACATAATTCAAAGCATAATGCGTGCAAAGACATGCTGCATTTTCCTGCTTTTCTTTCTGTATGTTTATAGAGCTCGTGTGTTGCGTGTTTATGTCATTGATTTACTCATGGCTGTAGATGAAAATCTAGCATTCATCTGCATCTCGTTAACATTTCCTGCTTAAATAAACTCAGAAGCCAATGACTAATAATACCCGTCTACATTTTATACTATACAAAGTAATCCCCAGAAACCATAGAGAACAACATGGGGGACAATGGAGGAAAAAATGTGCCTCAGTGTCTTCCATCATTAATGTAACCTGCTATTGATAAGCTTTATGTAGGACAAGAAGCACGAAAGCACACAGTTTACATTGATCATTCATTAAAAAACCCGATTTCACCATGCTGAATTGTTCGTAACTGTCCATGAGCTCTGGAAAAAAATATATAAATAAAAGTAAATAATAATAATAATAATAATAAAAATAAATTCACCAATCACCACAACACATTCGCACAACAGCACTATGTCCCAAATGCCTTCCCCTTCAGGACTGCTTCCCCTTACTCCGCACTTGGAAGAACATATAGAGCTTAGGGTGCCATTTTGGGCACAGCCTTACACCTCTCCTCTGGTGACGTTACACAGTAAAGGACACAGAAACAAGATAGAGTGCACGTGTTCATTTCCAAGCTATCCTACTCTTTATTTAATGCAAATTACAGTACCAGGTAACTATTCTCTGAATCCGAGTCACACCGAGGACCAAAACAGACATTATTTACAAAGAAAGGGAGACATTTAGCATATCTTCACAGAAAAGATGTATATATCAAAAAAAAATAAAATAAAAAATAATCAGTCACAAACAGAAGCATTCAAGTAGTAGTAATGTTACACAGGTTGTATTTTTTCTTTATTTTCACTTTAAATGTTTCACTTTTTTTTTTTCTTGACGCTGTATGTAATGTAATGTAAGATAATGTCTGAATATAGCTAACGTTTTTTTTTTGGCTTTTCCATTTTTAAACCTGTCTTTACTCTTATTTAAATTTTAGTTTAGTCACAAGAAGTGGTCACACGGTTCATGGAAAGTAACATGTCTATGAATGCATAACTTACAAAGCGAGCTTTACACAGGAGGGGGGGGGGGGGGGTGGGAGCTGGAGGAATGGAGGATTGTGGGTGCTACGTGACGCCCTTGAAGTGCTGCTCTCAGCCGGCCAAACGCAGATGTCTGCGCTGAGGAGTTATTGCCCTTAGGGATGACACTATGACCTGGGGTTGAGGACAGACTCAGTTGTCCTCCCTTCACTCACACACACACACACACACACACACACACACACACACACACACACTACACTCACACTAAGACAGCATACCGTCATAATATGATCTCTGACAAATACCCAGCCCCCCCCCAAAAAAAATTATCAGTTGAGCTGATAATATCAGATGAGCGTGAGTGCTTTTGTAGTGAATATCAGCACAAGTGTGATTCAGGTGCAGGTAATCACAGGTAATCATGCAGTGCTAATATTCAATACAACATGACTGCGAGTGTGATAATGTTTTTATACAACAGTTCTATAAAAAATAGAAAAAGAAAAAAAAATGAATACCAAGTAATTGACATTTCAAACAACATGCCCAAATATTTTGTTTCGTTTTGCTCCGTCATTGACAACAGTTCCTAAAGAAGCTGTAGCTAGATAGCGTTGCATGTCGCCATGCCAACACACAGATTGACTGACAGCCCGTAGTAAGTGTAGTAACAGTTTCAATGTAATGAACTGTTGCTCGGTTTGGAATTGTATGTAGTAAACACACATAAGTGACTTGATCCAAACGGTGAAATGTCCCGGTGCTGTTATACTAAATATCAGCACTCTTGCAACACCACTGCTCCAGTCAAATTAGTGGACCCAAAATACCTGCTTTATAAAACTTTATACGGTTGTTAGTTGTTGTTTTTTTGTTCAGCTGATTACCTTAATTTAACAATGTGTATAATTAAAAACAAATCCAAAATACCTACTTTGTTGCATGTATTGCATGTAACTTAATGATTTGAGCAGTTACTGGATTTACATTTCTCTGAGTATCATTAAAACCCATGCAGCGCAGCAGCCTGGCATGTTAATGTTGCCTTGATTAGGCTACAAATCATAAAAAGTAATAATAAAAAAAAAACCCACCAAAAAACATTAAATCAGTTCCATTTTCTGAAGCAGTCCATCAATTTGCAAATTTTACTTGGACCTCTAACTCTAATGCCAGAAGAGAATTTTATTTTATCCGCTCAAATTCCAGCCCTGGTGCTCCCCCTCCCCCCGATCGTATTATGAGTCATTAAAATATTACAAATGAAACGGTTTATAATGTAAATAAAGAGGTAAGCCAGAAGAGCTTTAACACTGACCGACCAACAGCACACACTCCGAGCGTCACCGAGAGAGTTACAGTACTGTGTGAGTAAAGGATGAGGTTCAGGGAGGGGAGGACGGGAGATTGGGAAAGGGGGTGAATGGAAGCAAAGGCACTCCAAACTCTAGATACACTATACAGTTACTACATATCGTTACAATAATATAGCTGGCACCTACTGTACAGAGAAGATTGAACTATATGGCTGGAGAAAACTCCTCATCTACAGTTTCCAACAAACAGTTCAGATTTGCCCTGATCTTTTTTTTTTTTTTTAATCCCCCCACCCCCTTTTTATGTGATTTTTTTCCTTTTTTTTTTTTTGCTTGGTAACAGTTCTTAGGTCAGCATATGTACATACCATAAACAAGAATACACACACGCACACATACCCACGCGCAAATTAAAAACAAAACATACAAGCCAGAATTTGGCAAGGAGCAACTGTGCTGTATTGTATTTACACCTTTTGTTGTCTTTTTAAAACTGTTACATTTGCGTATTAAGACATCCTGATTAAAATATACAGTTTTTCCATTTAAGATGACGTTAAAATTGGAAAAAGGGAGGAAAAAAAAATGTAACAAATGTTCAAGTAGTGGTTACAACAACTACACAGCATCGACGATTTAACACAGAAAGCAGGAAATGCTCAGCTCCTCAGTTCACAGTGCTGAACAATCGGCATCATCTTTATTTTAAGAAACACTGAGTCACGTGACGCCTCAGCTAACGATGCACCATTCATGTTCAACTCGAACCTAACACAATCGCATCACATCTATCTTTCAATGGATTGGTTTATTCGATCAAAGAAAAAAAAAAAAACCCCTGCTTTTTGACTGAATTCGTGGTGTGACCAACAAACAAAGAAACCTGAGGACTACTGATACTAACGGAGAGGAAAAGCACGAGTGTTAAACTCAGGATTAGAACATAATCTACAGTTCTACGGCTCTGAACTGAAATTTTTAGAACATCTGCTAGAAATTACAGCATTCCTGCTCCGGAAACACATTTCATTTATCCGTGTATACATACATAATATCTCAGTCAGCAGCGGATTGGCTGCCACACAAAAGCTCCGCCCCAGATGCCTGTGAAGTGTTCTGAACCAATCACGTATAAAGCTTTGTTGATTCAGAATACAATTAACCCAGAGGCGGAGCTTTTATTCATATGCACACATGTGCACGCACGCACACACACACACGCACGCATATATATATATATATTTTTTTTTTTACATAACGCAAAGAAATATATAAACTGTGTATGTATTTATATATGTATATATAATACAAAAACACAGAAAAGGAGACAAAGAAGTCTCTTGTGTCAATCAAAAAAGTCTGCCCCTCCCCCACCCACCCCCTTAAAATCCCCCCTTTTCAATATAAAATAAAATAACATAAAATCATATGTAAATATTTCAAACTCCTAACTAAATCTTCCAGAGCGCCTCGAGATTTCTTTTTGTTTTCTTTTGGCTTTGTTGCTGAATCGTGCACGCTTGTTGTGTTACTTCATTTGTTACGCAGTCCGAGTACTTTTTATAATATAATAATAATTTATATATATATATATATATATATATATATATATATATATATATATATATATATATATATATATATATATATATATATACATATACACACACACACACACATATATACTGTATATTCATACACGATACAAACAAGTGTTGCTTTTAGCGACTTCTTGTACCCTTTTAAGTTACTGAGTGCTCCCAACCAAATTCAAGCCATGCACTAAAAGTGAAGTGTTGTGAGGGGGAGGTGAATGAGGAAGGACAGATGGTGTATATAAGACAGTGATGGAGTGAAAGAGGGAGGGAGAAAGGGAGAGAGGGAGTGACAGAGAGAGGGAGTGACAGAGAGAGGGGTAGAGCGAGGGCAGCCCATTTGAACAGCAGGCTCGCTAAACTGAGATGGAAGAGGATGGATTCGGCTACTGGATTGCTTTGATTAAGAGATTGTCCACAGGATTGATGGTGCGAGTTCTCCCCCCCTGTGCCACTGCTCACCTCTCTCTCTTTCACCCTCTCCATTATCACGGTTCTGTACATGTCCGGGAACTCGGTTTGGACAGCACTAAAAGCACTGAAATTATGGTTTGGCGCTTGCGGTTTCATTAAGTGTTGTGGCTGGATGGTTTAAACCCCGCCCACTGATCTGGGGAACTGGTAGGGCGTCGTCCGGATTGGGCCCGGGCTGGATGGGTAAACGGCTGGGACACTCAGGTGGAGGTGTTGGAGGCAGAGGCAGAGGCTGCGTTGGTGGTCTGACCGCGTTCTCCACTGTTGGCATCTGGAAAACAGAAAAAAACAAGATCAGGGTTCTGATGTTACAGACTGACACAAGCATACAGTCACACAGACTGCTCCTCAACCACTTATCTTAAATGTCATGAAAACAAAATGCTGCATACTGACTTGTGGGAAGTCAGAACTCAAGGTACAAAGTGGGGAAAAAACCCATGGACACCTTCATTTTAGTCTTCTGTAAGCTACAAACTAGCCAAGTAACTGAAAAGTGATGTATATTTTCCTCTATAAAACGGTGAGCTCTGTGTTATAACTTAGTGTTCTAGATTTAACAAGCAAACCTGTGTGTATGTTGACTGATCTAAAGCAAATACTTCTATATACAGTATAACTCATTTAAAGGTAAGAGATGCTACATTGTGTACTGCTGATGCTCTGAGCAGCCATGTTGATTTGATGTCAATTGCTGAACTCAGATTTTCCGAGTAGGAAAAAAGTTGAGGGGCATTTTCTTTCGTTTGTCCTTGCTGGAGGTCGGAAATTTTTAGTTGCACGTTTTACTGCTGTGACCGAATAACAGAAATGTACTCGCCCTGGGAAATCACGAGTTCGAATCTCTGCCACACATCGCCAAGTGAGAAAAGGGATGGCAAACTCTTCCTCTGCTTAATTAGTAACAGTTACATTCATATAGCACTTTTCTAGACACTCAAAGTGCTATACATAGTATTGGGGGGGGGGTCTCCTCAACCACCATTAGTGTGCAGCATCCACATGGATGATGCGATGGCAGCCATAGTGTGCCAGAACGCTCACAACACACCAGCTATTAGTGGAGAGGAGAGAGTGATGTAGCTAATTCAAAGATAGGGGATTATTAGGGGATCATGATAGAGAAGGGGCATTGGGGGAATTTCACCAGGACACACCGGGGTTACATCTCTAGTCTTTCACGATAAGTGTCCTGGGATTTTTAATGACCACAGAGATTCAGGACCTCGGTTCAATGTCTCATCTGAAAGACGGTGCTGTTTTTACAGTATAGTGTCCCCGGCATTAGGCCCCACACAAATCACAGTGTGCGCACCCCCTGCTGACCTCACTAATACCACTTCCAGCAGGTACAGGCCAGGCTCAACCCTGCTTAGCCTCAGTGGGGAAACCAGGCGAGAACTGCCGGGAGATATGCTGTCAATCACAGCAACCCTAGACAATCATGGATGTCTGTGAGCAAGTGTATGCAGAAGAGGGCAGATAGCGCTTTCCTCAGAGCGTGTTACACTGCCCGGCTTTACATGGTTGAGGAAGCACATGCTAGCGTTCACGATCCCCATATGATAGGTGAGTTTGTTGGTGGCAAGTGAACAAACTGCGGTTAAAACGGAGAAAAAAAATATGCAAAAGAAAGTTTAAAGTTGACTTCATATCCAGGAACATATGAAAACAACATAAACTGACAGATCAGACAACAGGTCAGAATTCAAAATTTTGGCCTGATGATATTTGCAAAATAGATTCTATCTCAACATGATTTTCCTGGTAAAATAAAACACATTTAGGTAAACTGACTCTGGATCGATTTAAGGGTCAATTATACTTGCTTTTAACTGTGCACGTGTGTATGCAAGATGGCTGCTGCTTGTATCCCGTGGTCATTTGGAGAGTCGTTTGTGCACCTCCTCAGAAATTAACGCGATGCGCCCATGTGGTGCAACACTAGTGTAAATAGCGGGGGCAGTATAGCACCTTGTGACACTATGTCTGATCATGAATAAACAAACTAACAACATATTTCAAATCACATACTTATGTACTATAATAGACTGTTATTAATTACTAACATTAGCCCATTTTCCTTTCAGAGTGCTTCTATTGGGAAAAAAAAATCTCTCAAGTAATCTTTAAACCTACCAAAAGGTCTGTTTTGTTTAAGACAAGATGTACCTCACTAACCTCTTGGAGAACTACACCCCTCCCCGCTTACTGTGATCCTCCTCAGCAGGTCTACTACCAATACCGGACATGGACTTTACCACCATGGGTGGAAGAGCCTTTAGTCACATTGCCCCTAAGCGCTGGAATTCGCTTCCCCATCACATCCGCAACTGTGAATCCATTTCAAGATTCCAAAGTTCTTTAAAAACTCTCTGCAGGCTTGCATATTCTCTGTGACATGGTTACATAATACTTCATTATAATACGTGTTTTATGTCCAATATTGTATAATGTATATACATGCATATGTATAATTGTGTGTGTGTATGTATGTGTGTGTGTATATATATATATATATATATATATATATATATATATATATATATATATATATATATATATATATATATATATATATATATATATATATATATATATAAGTGTGTGTTTTAGTGTTTTGTGAATTGCATTTGCATGTTGTATTTGTGAAGTGACCTTGGGTGTCGTGAAAGGCGTTTTTTAAAACAAATAAAATGTATTATTATTACCTTTATTGATCCCCCATCGGGGAAGTTCAGTATTCAGTAACTAGATTCTTTAAAATTGTTTAATGTACAGTCAGAGTTTTCAATTTCAGATGCAGATCATGACAACAATCATAATGACGGCAAAAAGAGAAACTGAGCTCGTCAGTGTGTTTAACATTACTGTACAGGAAACTGCGAAACAGGGATGTTTTGGCGCTGATGTGCCATCTGGTATATGCCACTTTTAATTCTACAGATGTACATACGATACGCAAGCTGGCATGTGAACAATTCCACTCGTGTTACCGCCATTTGTAAGGTCATGTGTCACAGTAATACTTGGCATCCTTTGATTATTTATCTTTCACTAATATTAAAACGTTTTAGCCATGATCTCACACTCTGGGATTTTCCTCACACTAAGTTGTTTTTGGGGTTTAAAAAAATAAATCAATAAAATCTCTCTCTCATATAATATATATATATATATATATATATATATATATATATATATATATATATATATATATATATATATAGAGAGAGAGAGAGAGAGAGAGAGAGAGAGAGAGAGAGAGAGAGAGAGAGAGAGAGATCTATATCTATTCTTTTTAACAGGATATGTAGGAACACTAAAGATAGAGGTTGTATTCCCCCCAGTAGGTGTTAAATAATTATAAAAACAGATGAAGTACATTTATGTCAGAATGTACAAGGTCTGGTGTTAAGTGGAGGAAGTCAGACTCTGACTGGGTGGCTGCTTCCCTAATCAGTGTGCATTGCTTATAAAACCTCACTGTAGCTTGTATTACTGTTAGTCTGTTTTTCGCTGATTACCAATGCAATTATGGCATTACAGCTGTAATTACATTTTAAACGCTCGGGTTGGTTCTGATCAGCAATGGGCTGGAGGAGCTTCTGTGGCCGTAAGCTATGGAAATTTAAGAACTTCTGCTCTAATGAACTGTTTATTTATGTCTAATTAGTAGGGATTATTATGTCTAATTATTTCCCATGTCCTGGGAGGAATTATGGTCAACGTGTAAACACACAAACAGGAAGATGATTGAGACTGGCCTGTAGTGCTGGAGGCATTGGTGGGGGTGGAGGCACCTGCTTGATTACGTGCATGAGCAGGAATCAAGATGGTAGCCAAGGATGGGTTACTGGACAATTCTGTAAGAGAAACAGAGAGAAATAAAGAGAGAAAAATTGCTTTTAGGGAACTTCAAATCTCTTAACAGTGTAGAATGCTGGAGATTAAGTAGGCACAGTGTGTCTGATGATCGACTTTATTGTTCAGGCTAAAACCAATCCAAACCTTGAGTGGTGAAGTTGAACAGCGACGGCTTCTCCCTCCCATTGGGCAGTTTGATGTTTGGGTCTCTCAGCTCGTCAAAGAACGAGTGTGCGCAGGCCTCGAGCGGCGTGAGCCGAGCCGTGGGTGTGTACTCCAACAGACGAGAGCACAGAGCGATGGCTTCTGGAGGTGTGCGTGGCCGGAACACCTGCAAACACGTCAGCACACATGACACAAATCAAGGCGAAACGAATGGAGTTTATCGTCATTCCTACATATACAGTCAGGTCCATAAGTATTTGGACAGTGAAAGTGGAGCAACTGTGTAGAAAAATGTCTAATTGGTTAATGCAATTTACCAAAGCAATAATTTTGTTAAATCCCTTGAATTAAAGCTGAAAGCCTACACTTCAATCACATCTTGATTGCTTCATTTCGAATCCACTGTGGTGGTGTACAGAGGCAAAATTACCAAAATGGTGACTGTCCAAACACTTACAGACCTGACTGCAAATTAATTCCTATTAGGGCTGCACAATTAATTGAATATTGATCTCGATTACGATTTTGACTGCTCATGATTACATGAACATGATTGACTGCGATATTGACGTTTAAAGTTCATCCACCGCTAATAGAAAACTCCCCTGCAGATCAAATCAAGCGCTTCCAAAACTCACAGCCAGTCACCATAGAGTGGCGCAGGGACAACTTCATTTTCTAATGCCAAAACCCGGAAACGAGTGAGCATTTTAGCCCTTCCGGTTCAATCGTCCTGAATCAATGGTTTTTTTTGTTTTGTTTTTTTTTTTATAAATGGGATTTTGGTTAAAAGCCTGAAATAAGGTCTGTGGTGAACACAAGCTCAAAATATTTTCACGTTTTATTCTAAGACATGAAATACACCAGTAAAACCACACTCATGATTTTTTTCTAAAACTTTTGTGTGTATTGAAAAAGGCAGTTGCTAACATGTTGCTAAATGAGACTACAGACGTTTAACGCTGTAGATGTAATGGGACATTAAATGCCATTATGCCAAACAGGAAAAGTCTTTGCAGATAAACGGGTTCAGGTATGCTGTGCACAATTCCCCCCAAAAAAGGTGAATGAAGATTCATCCACGGAGTAAATCCGTATTATGGAAAATGTTTTCAATCAAGTTTGGAAAAGTTGTCAGAAGCTTGGTGATGGTGACGTTGAAGTCGAGCGACCGTGGTGTAATTCGCTTATAGCATACGGTTAGCTGTTTATTTCTGCCGATTGTATTTAGGCTTCAAACTTCAGAAAAGTTGTGTTCGTTTGTGAAAATGATCTTGATGGACAAAACGTGTTAGTATTGTAAACTTTTGTTGATCACAGAGCTTATTTTTTGCAATAATCCAAAAGTCTATGTGAAAATCCTATTGCTTTTTGTCGAGGGATCCAGTGTGATACTAAATTCCAGGTTCCAGTACAAAATGATGTCATCCCTGCGTCACCGCTCCATTGGGTGATTTAACTGCATCTCTCCTCCTGTAAACACTGTCATTGCCGTTTCTGCATACGCCTGAATTGTTTTCATTTGGTTGCATATTTTCATTTGGTTGAAGGCATATTTTACTAATCCTATAATTTGGGTACAATTTTATTTATATTTTGCTTCTACGAGATGATGCACTTTAAGGACAAGTCTAATTTGATGCAAAGATTTGTACATTTACAGGAATGTAGCAAAACATGGAGGTGAAAGCAGCGATCTTTTTATTTAAATGTGAAAGTGCAATAATATGTTGTCCCTAAAAATCAATGAATAATCGTGATAATTGATCATGATCTCAATATTGATCAAAATAATTGGGATTATCATTTTGGCCATAATCATGCAGCCCTAGGTCTAACTGTAAATTAAATCCTACTGTAACCTAAAGAAATGTTTCTTTAGAACTATGGTGTAATGTGATGCACACGACTACATAAAGGGCAAATACAAAACAGTGTGAGACGTGTGCAAAAATGTACAATAAACAGGACGATAAATACACAGGACAATATACAAACAGGAGAATTAAAAACAACATGAGAATAAATACTCAGGACAATAAACAAGCAGGAGAGTAAATACTCATGACAAACAAACAGGACAACAAATACACAGGATAATTAAACAAAGAGGAGAGTAAATACTAGAGATGCACAGATACTAAATTTCTTGGCCAATACCGATAAACGATTATTCAGAGTGATATCGGCCGATACCTATAGTTCTGCCTTTTATGCCGTCTTTTAAATGAATAATAATTAATTCCATAATTCTAAAAGAAATGCAAATAAAAACTTTATTCTCTCCATTTCAACAAGTTGTTTCACAGTAACTGGTCTCATAAACAGAACACACATTACTCTAATTAACATTAACACATGAACTAAATTCTGAAGATTAAAGTAAGATTTCTTAACTTATTGAATGTTATTAATTCATATTAACAGAATTAATTGACTGAATTGTAAAAAAAACCTCCTGATAGGCTTCACACTCACTCAACACAAACAAAAGCATTTCTACTTCATCATTGAACGTCAAACTGATAATATATAATATCAACTTTTATATATCAACATTAACTGGTTATGAAATATACTACTCTACACATATATTTTTCTGTGCAATATATACTTTTTTGTCACAAAAAAATTAGACTCGATGCCGAAACTCCCGCTTCACCACTGCAGCGTCTGGTGTAAAATTTTAACAGTGCAGAGATTACACACTGCAGTTTTGTCATCATTCCACACAAGAGATATCTTTACACACAGCATGAAATCGATGTGTTTTCCCACCCTCTTTTGATTGACAGGATATAATCGGCTCTGATCATCGGATGTTTTTAAACTATCGGCGCATAGCGTGAAAAATTGCCTTTATCGGCCGATACAGATTATTGGCCGATACATCGGTGCATCTCTAGTGAATACTCATGACAATAAAACAACAGGACATTAAAACAGGACAATAAATACACAGGATAATTAATACACAGAACAATAAATATTCAAAACAACAAACAGAACAACAAATTAAATTAAAACTAAATTTCAACCATTTTTTGAGTAAATCAAGGCTCTCAAAGCTTTCATTTAAAACTAAATTGGACTGAATCTAGCAACGTCTTGAGTGACTCAGGAGTGGTAATATGGGGACAATTTTTCACCTAAGCATGTGCAGAGAAAGAAAAACACAAACACTGAGAGAAAGAGCACAAGAGAAAAGAGTAGCGTAGCATAGTCATCTTCTACTCTTTATTCACTGTGTTAAATAACCACCAGGAGGCACCAATCCTCCCCCAGCTCTACACGCTACAGTTACACCACTCAATCAGACTGGGCTCGGATGCTATGAAGTTACTCAAGGTGTGCTCGTCATGGTAGTTTCACCAAAAAATAAAACGTTCATGAAAATGAACAGAAGCACTTAAACTCTCATTTCAATACATATTCTATATATTTACTAAATGGAAATAACCACATCCCTACTCATATCACCCCAGTCTAAGTTGTCATGCTGTAATTTGCATACTGGCTCTTATATTTGAGGACACAATAACACTAGTCCAACACTGACTCTGATTAGTCCAACATTAACTCTGAACTGATTTTCCACTCTTACAGGAAAACCACTACACTCTGACCAGCCTGTGCACTCAAAGTAATATAGACATAAATAACAATAATAATTTACCCAAAACATCCTGTTCAAAAGTTTACACCCCCCTGGCTCTTCATGCATCATGTTGCCTTTTTGAGCATCAGTGAATGTTTGCATCTTTATGTAATACTTGTGTACGAGTCCCTCAGTTGTCCTCAGTGTAAAAAGATGGATCTCGGTATCGTATAGCCGCTGTTGGAAAGGGGTCAAATATGCAGAAGATGCTGGAAACGCAAAGAATGTGCAGGACCTGGAGGATTTTTTCTGCAGAACAGTGGGCAGTTTAAGTGCTCAGGACACACAAGGAACTCATGAACAACTATCAGAAAACAAACAGAGTCGATCATCCAGGTAACGATACACAGGAATAAGAACCAAGTGTATGTAAACTTTTGAACTGGTTCATTTGTGTAAAATCAGTTATCATTGTGTCTTGTGGACTATATGTAAATATCTGTTATGTGAAATAGCTTATTCAGGACAGCACAGACAATTGTTTTGTTTGTTTTTTTAAATTATGAACATTTTGCCGATTCTGCAAGGTGTATGTAGAATTATGACCTCAATTGTGTGTATACATCTGGTTTAGTGTGGATTTTACTTTCAACTGCTCAACCTTCCCACACTGCCTGATAAATACTAACAAGAAGCTCATTCGGCTGATACAGCTCACACCTAGATAATGAGCTAATGACCGGATCGGGGTGTGTTAAAACGACGAGGCGAGCGGGAAACACGGGTCTAAAGCATCAGGCTCGTGTAAGCAGTAACACCCTTAGGTTCAGTCACTGAACCATTGAGATAATTATGACTCAACAGTATGGAGTTCATACTTAAAGACTGTATCCTGCTGATCGGTCTGGGAATTTACCGTGCAGTGTTTTAGTACGTTTGAATACAACTCTACACAAAACTAGCACTAGAGAAATACAACAAGGACTTGCATTTTTTTGGTTCACGCTTGGATGTGGATGTTTCAGCAAAGCCAGACGACAGACAGCAGCTTAATAAAGTTGAGGAATGTGTAAAGGACATTAGACGTTGGATGCTTATTAACTTCATTCTGTTAAGACAGAAGTACTTGTACTAGGACCACGTGTAGCTAGAAGTAAGCTTTCTGATCACATACTAACTCTGGATGATCTTTCTGTTTCATCATGTGCAGCAGTAAAAGACCTTGGTGTGATCATTGACTCCAGCCTTTGATGCTCATGTAGATAATATTACTAGGATAGCCTTCTTTCATCTCAGAAATATTTCTAAGATAAGAAATATAATGTCACTACATGATGCAGAAATTTTAGTCCATGCTTTCATCACCTCTAGACTAGATTATTGTAATGCCTTACTGTCTGGATGTTCCAGTAGGAGCATAAACAAACTCCAGTTAGTCCAGAATGCAGCTGCTAGAGTCCTTACTAGAACCAGAAGATACGACCACATCACCCCTGTCTTATCAACACTGCATTGGCTCCCAGTGAAATCTTGCATTGATTATAAAATACTACTATTGACATTTAAAGCACTAAATGGTCTCGCACTACAGTACCTAAGCGAACTTTTGGTGTGATCCGCCACGCCTACACAGATTTGTCGGTACCTCGAATAGCGATGGCTACAGCAGGGGGAAGAGCTTTCTCTTACAAAGTCCCGCAGTTATGGAATAGCTTTCCAATTAGTGTTCGGGACTCAGACACAGTCTCAGTGTTTAAGTCTAGGCTGAAAACGTATTTGTTTACTCAAGCTTACCATGAGTAGACTTTCTTTTACGCAAAGTACACAGTCGTATCCATCAAAGGATAGTAAGCATACCTAATAATCTCTCCCTCTGTCGAGCCACACATGATTTTATGGAGTGATCCTTACCCTTTCTGCACTCCGGACCTGCCTGATCCATCCTGATGCTCTACCTCTGGATGGAGCTCTCATCAACTAGAGGCTACAGCCTGGAGCTTGATTAGGATGGTGCTGCTTGAAGTATCAAGGATATGGTTTTGGACCTCAATTCCACATGGACATTCTCACTGTGGTTGCTGGGACTACGGTTACTATTATGGCCTTGGGACTGCAATTACCACATACAGTTTTGCACTCAGGTCTACTTTAGTGAACAGTGCACTAGTTCATCAAACAGACTTCATATAAAAACCATAATTCTGAGTCTGGTTCCTCTCAAGGTTTCTTCCTCATATCATCTTAGGGAGCTTTTCCTTGCCACCGTCACCACCAGCTTGCTCAATAGGAATAAATTTACACACTTAAAATCTATATCCTGTGTTTATATGTTTTTGTAACGCTGCTTTAAGACAATTTCCATTGTTAAAAGCGCTATACTAATAAAATTGAATTGAATGTGAACAAAAACAACTAGTGTGAAAGCGTCTGAGGTGGTGAGGTCGTCTCGGACTGCTTCCAAGTGAACTCTAGCGCGGTTCGATTGAAACGAGAAGCATCATGTGTACTATTGGCTGTGTGCGGCATTTTTGCAGATACGAGCAGCTAAACTGAGCAAGGAGAAACAAAGTAAACCTAATGACAAAGCTGTAATCCTGCATAAATGTTCTGGATATGTGGACTAATGAACAAAGAGAAAACATACAATGGATATATATGCGCAATATATTTGAACTAGTTATTTACACATTTCTGTGACCATTTAGTTAGTGTCAGCGCCGTGTTCTCCGTGCTAGGGGATTTTTGTCATGAGGTTGGTTTACCTTTTTCTATCAAAGAATCAGTTTCGCTCTGAATACAGACAGCGCAGCATAGGAGTATATACAGTCATGTGAAAAAATAAGTACACCACATGGAAATCGTTGGGATTTTTGACATATCTGGACAAGCAAAAATTCGATCCTCCTTGAAATAGCGCCTATTAATAAAGTTAATACATTATAAAATGACACATAAAATTGACATTTTCTAGTAATTTTAACAATTTCACAATAATAAAAAAAAAGATCAGTCACATGGAAAAAGTAAGTACACCCCTACATTTATCACACCTTTAAATCCATAAAATTAGAACCAGGCATTCAGATTGGGTGTCAGTGATTAGAACCTGCTTAGGGAGTGCAAGAGGACCATCTTATTTATATCCCTCTCATATCTAGTGTTCCCTTTGTTATTGAGGTGTGTGGTGTCATCATGCCAAGATCTAGAGTTCTGTAAGGCCTTCAGAAAAAAAAGGTTGTGGATGCCTACGAGTCTGGCAAGGAATTTAAAAAGGTCTCAAAGTTATTTGAAATACATCATTCCAGTGTAAGGAAAATCATCTACAAGTGGTGAAAATTTCAATCAACTGCCAATTTGTCCATGATTGGCCGTCCCAGCAAATTCGGCCCAAGAGCAGACCATCTGATGCAAAAACATCTCCAATAACCTCAAAATTCCATCACAGGATCTGCTAGTACATCTTACAACTGATCGTGTCAGAGTGGGAGGCATGTCAGGAAAAAGCCTTTGCAAGACTACAGTTTGCCAATGAGCATATAGGCAAAGACCAGGACTTTTGGAATAATGTGCTCTGGACAGATGAATCAAAGATAGAATTGTTTGGCCACAGTAACAGCAGACATATTTGGTGCAGACCAAAGTCAGCCTTTTAGGAGAAGCACCTCATACCAACTGTGAAGCACGGTGGTGGAAATGTTATGGTTTGGGGTTGCTTTGTTGCCTCAGGGACTGGACAGCTTGCATTCATTGATTTAACTATGAATTCTGTATCATATCAAATATATGTTTAAAAAAAAAAAAAAAAAAAAAGCAGCCAACCATTTCCATGGGTATACTTATTTTTTCACATGACTGTACATGTTTAAAAATAACACATGGCTTCTGCACATGAACAGCATGTCCTATGAAATGCTGCATGGTGTGTAGAGAGTGAGCTCTGAAGCTAATAAATCACACCTGAGTGCTATGTCAGTCAGGATGGAGATGAATTAAATGGGCAGGATGGAGCTCACAGCAGAACAATGAGGTGGAGGTGAAGGTGGTGATGGAGCTAAATGGAGGTGAAGGAAGAGAAACGGATTTTTCTGTACCTGTTGACTCACCTTAGTCCATGGGTGGGCCTTTATCTGAGGAAACTTGAACTCTGTGTAATTGGGGTTCATCTCTCGAATCTGCTCACGGGTGGGCGTGCCCAAAACCTGAGAGAGAGGTGGGGGTGAGAGTGAGACAGACAACAGATTTTGTGAATGAACACACGCACACCAGCATGGAGCCAGTACCTTGATGATCTCCACCAGCTGATCCACTCCACTGTCACCGGGGAAAATCGGTTGCCCTAGCAACAGCTCAGCCAGCACACAGCCTGCTGACCATACGTCTGAAGTAATAAAAAAAAGAAAAAGAAAAAATAAGGTCAAAAGGTCAGTGACCGGAGGACAAGGGTAATGAAACTCACCACGCTCCACATCTCACACTTACTTTCATGCAGAGATCAAAGCTTTAGCACATGCACACACACAGACACAAGCTGTTGCAGTGTGATAATTACTGTGCTCTTATATACTGTATGCTGAATGTGAGGTTTGTGTTATGTAGCTTTAGCATACCTATGCTGGAAGTGTAGTCAGTGGCTCCGAAGATGAGTTCAGGAGCTCTGTAGTACCGTGAGCAGATGTAGGACACGTTTGGCTCTCCACGGACCAGCTGCTTAGCGCTGTACATGGGAGAATATGACATTCAGAGAGAACAACCTATAACAAATGTATCGCACAGCTAACACAATCACAGGAACGGGTGATATTCATCATTTATCCTTTTTTCCCCCCCATCTGTGATCCTTTTCGCTATTGCCACATTTCTGTAATTTAAATTTACACACAGACAGAGAGTAACACAGAGACAGAGTGAGACACACAGAGCAAGACACAGACACAGATTCAGAGTGAGAGACAGAGAGACACAGAGAGAGACACAGTGAGAGAGACAGAGAGCAAGAGCGAGGGACACAGAGAGCAAGAGCGAGGGACACAGAGAGCAAGAGCGAGGGACACAGAGCAAGAGCGAGGGACACAGAGCAAGAGCGAGGGACACAGAGAGACAGACACAGAGACAGACACAGAGAGACACAGAGAGACACAGAGAGACACAGAGAGACACAGAGAGACACACACAGATGCATTCAGTGGAGTTCAATATTCAAGCAGCTCATAAATCTTTTAAGTTTCCTCTTCAGAATTCTGAAGACCGCTCGTCTCGCTCTGGCGACTGCATCATGTGGGGAAAAGTGCAGACAGAAAGGTTATATTTATTAATAATTAACTAAAGTTCCACACACACTTCACGCCTGGCTGAAGGTTTTTGGATGTGTGTGCTTATGATCAGCTAATTCACTTTTTCAGGATGAATCTCCAGCTTTAAATTCCTTTACGGTGTTTAAGTATGCAGATTAAGATGAGTCATTAACTAAACTGCACAGGCTGCTCCGGCACACCTGGACAACGTGTCCCCAAGTCCGAGCATGAAGGAGTACATCTGCTCTTAAACTCCATTTCACACTGTACCGGGGTTTAGCACGGCAGTGTTCTTTATACTCAACAGCGCCGGGCTATAGGACCGAACTTTCACATCACCATACATTTCTCTAGGGCACACAAGATATGCAGAGGGGTGAAGGGAGACCTCCACGTATGTGCGGGTGAGTGTGTGTGCCAGCACCGACCTGCCGAAGTCACAGAGTTTGAGCACAGCCGTCTCAGGATCCAGCAGCAGGTTCTGGGGTTTGATGTCTCGATGGCAGATTCCAAACGAATGGATGTAGGCCAGACTTCTGAAGAGCTGATACATGTATAACTGCAGCGCGCACACACACACACACACACACACACACACAGGTTTAACACTACAATTGACTGTAAAACAGTAGTTTTGCATTTAAAAAAAACAAACAAACAACTTTTTAATAATTTGTTTAAAATCAAATTTTTTATTATAATAAAATAACATTTTATTTATATTAAAAAGAAAAAAATATATTTAACATTGGAAAGGAGAAAAAAAATCATTTGTAAACATTCTGAAGATTAAATACAAAAAATTATTTGAAAAAATGTTATACTGTCATATTGCCCAGAGCTCGGTAAGAGTGAGGACGTAATTCATAACACACACACCTTGAGATAAATCATGGGCAGACACACAAAGATTCCTTACCATACACCAGAGGGACTGACACACACCCCACTCAGAGGAGAGCAGAGGCACACTAATACACACCTTGACATAAACCATGGGGAGGGTCTGTTTGGCTCGGCTGTAGTGTCTGGCGACTCTGTACACAGTCTCGGGGACGTAGTCCAGCACCAGGTTCAGATACACCTCATCCTTCTGTGAGGATGGAACCCAAACAAACATCCAGTTAGACGGAGGACATTGTGCACGTAGAATTATACAACTTATCACTACTTCTTTTTTGTTTCTGTTTGTGAATTCCAGCGCAACAGACATAGGCAGTGAATCCTCAATTCTGATTGGTCAGGTGGTAGTAAATATACGTTTTTCTCTAACAGCAGTGCTGACAGTAGTTCTCACTGCAAATCAAATCAGAAGTTTATATTAACGCACTTGTTTTAATACGTTATTACTATAGAAACCGCTCAATTACAGAGACTTTTATAATGATAATGAGTCTTTATTGATCACAGATACATTACAGCACAGTATAATTATTTTCTTCGCATACCCCAGCATGTTAGGAAGCTGGGGTCAGAGTGCAGGGGCAGCCATGATACGGTGCCCCTGGAGCAGAGAGGGTTTCATTTAAACCCCTGACCTTCCGATCAGTAATCCAGAGCCTTAAACGCCAAGCCACCAGTTCCTCACTTTATGGCGGAAGCTCCAATTAAAGGGATTTAAAAGCAAGCAAAGAAAGAAAGAAATTGCAGCCATCTATGTCTGAGAGTCAAAATTGCCCACACTGTCCGGATGGGAGGATTGGATGCTCCCTTGGCCCTGTCAAGGGTGACGGAAAACAAATCGGAGGACACTGTGAGGTCATGTATGTGGAAGAGGGTGGATAGCGCTTTCCTCTTAAGCCTCTGGTATACTTATTTATTTTTACACGTACGCTAGCGTATGTGCACAGTCCTACACACAACCTTCCAAAGTATACTCCATTTGACATGTACGCGTACACAGGCGGTCGACACGTGCGCATTACGACAACTTGCACTACCCCTCCTGGCCTACAGGAGTCAGTACAGAGCAGTAAAGGAGCTCTTTTGGTGTGAAGGACGACAATGAAGAATCACACCACCAGGAAGAACAATGCCCGGGCAATCTCTCACCACGATTAGCAGCCATATACAAGTCCTTATACTCTAAGGCTAGAATAATACAAATGCGGCTACTTTCTAACCTGCGCTCGTTTCCTTCTCATTAACTACCTTGAGATTCAATGGCCCTGGGTCACTGTTGCCACCTTGTGGATCAACTAAATAGTGCAAAAGAGGTAAATGCGAATGTGTGACCTGCGGTTACAAAAATCGGGCGGTGCGGATACAGCACGCGCGTACTCTGCTGATTGATAACGAAATTTGCATCACGCGCACTATACGCTGTTCCTAGCGTATGTGTATAAAGTGAAGCATACTTTCTACTTCAGTGTGTGCATGAGCAGCCGTTTGAAAACATGTTTGGCTGACCTTCACCCTCCCTGGTTTGACCAAATTAGAGAGAATCTGGAGCAGAAATTGAAAAAATAACTAAATAACTACATAAATAAATGAATGCATCAAGCTGATATGGTGATTTTCTGCGAGGAGACGTTTGTTTAACATTCATGGAAGGAGTCTCCACTGTCAGTGCTTGCTCAGAGTTAAAGCTGATAAGGCTTTATAAGTCTTTATAATAATAACCAGAGGCTGGTAAGGGAAGGACTGTTTATAGCTGCTATAATATAAAGGAAGTCATTTAAATGCAACTCTAAACAGATAAAAAGTATGATGCGTCAATCTTGAACAACTAGAAGATTGCAACCATCAGTAAATCGCTGTGGTGTAAGAGGAATAAAACACTTCGATATGTTCCGTTATAGGAAAATAATCAACTTCAGGTGGTAGGAGTGACTCGGCTTCCTGTAATAATCCATAGTGGATTATTTTCCTACAACAGCATTTGTTTGTGGAGTTCTTCGGACTTTCTACACCGAACAGCAGAACAATATCAAGATCACGTCATCACAGAACAATTCGCACTGCATTCAGTTCTGAGCGAGTCTCAGATGTCGTCCCAGCTGCAGGTGATTCTGTTCATTTCATCAGTGCTGATTAAATCCCATCCTGCATCAAATTATTCTGTGCTGCTGAACCAATAACATCTGCCTGCCAGTAAAGTCTGTCTTCAAGTTTAGAAATAAGTAGGAAGGAAGGAACGAGGGAGGGAGGAAGAGGTATGCAAGAGAAAGGAAGTGACATATCAGATGCAGAACTATGTCGGCTTGTGGGCGGCGACCTCTGTCCCGCCCGAGTCTGGTGTCTATAATCGGTCAGGGCAGGATGTGATGTCACTGTCGGACTATGTGCGTCATGTTTTAAACAATGAGTTTCAGTCGAGCACAGTGATGTCATGTCAGAAATAGTCTGTCATGGGAAGAAACTCGCACACAAAGCAAATTCAGACAGTGTCTCAGGTTCTACAGTAAGCAGAACCCATTGTGCTTCACTGACACATGTTGCGTGTCTCATGTGCTTCTACTCTTGGAGATGTGGAAGCTCCTTGTTAATGAGACAGATTCAAATAGCCACTTTTTACAACCGTGTTGAGCTGAAAAGCATCTCAGACTACGTTTACATGGACAGCAGTAATCTAATTATTGACCTTATTCTGAATAAGACAATATCGTGATTAAGGTGTTTGCATGAGTCGCTTTTAGAATATTCCTTTCATGTTCCTGTTTTACATGTTATAGAACATAGATGGATTAAGGGCACGTCATTACGTCCCCATGCCACGCCATCCGACGTCCCTCCAGAATTTCACGTATTAACATACAGTTGGTCTTCGTTATGGTACCGTATACAGTTTTGTTCGTTTCATGTTTAATTTTACAAAAGCTTCAAGTGCAGTTAATTATTTGTCACGCTATATGTGCAAATAGACGACTGCTTGAAGCCGTGGGCTGTGTCCGATGCATGTACATGCATGTTTTTCACCTACTATATACGTGTATTTCTCCTACTATATAGTAGGTAAGTACGCGGTTTGGGACGCAGCCGTGCTCTCTCGTTTGCGGTCAAACAGTTGAGCACTGCCGTGTGTGTACGTGTCCTGTCGCAAAATGCGGTGAAAACTCCCACACGACGTTAATAATGTGATTAAGGTGTGTACATGTCTGTAATGCACTTCGATAATGCGACTAAAACAGGAATACCCCACGTCTTAATTCGATTTGTGTTTACTTCGAGTATGACTTTAGTCGGATTAAGGTCATCAATAATCACTGTTTACATGCTGGTTTCTTAATCAGAGTATTGTCTTAATCGGGATAATATCGGATTATTGTTGTCCATGTAAACGTACTGTCGGATCGTACAACACGTCAAACCTTAAGGTGAGAGCAGATCACCACTTTGCGTTCCACTCCTCTCAGCCAAGAATAGGAACCTGAGGCTACATGGGCACCAAAACTGGACAGTTCAGAGATCCATCCGATGACAGAAGTGCTTTCACGCAGTTATAGTGACAGCTCAGTCTGACCTCACACACTCCTGCTGTCCTGGGCATTTTTCAACCTGCTGATTGCTACAGAAACAATATCGCTTACGACACAAAACGGGAGAGAGAGAGAGAGAGAGAGAGAGAGAGAGAGAGAGAGAGAGAGAGAGAGAGAGAGAGATCCATCTATTGTCTTGACAAGGCTGCATTGTCTCCTGCAACAAATCGTTGCCACGCTTTCATTTACTGCCTAGTATCAGTAGCAGCTTTTATAATCGTATTCTCAGACCACCATCTCTGAACTCCTCAGTCACTTCCTTTTTACAACTGAGAGATCTGTAGCTGTGCAACACACAAAACATCACTTCCTGTTCTGGAAATCCTGAACCTAAACACAGAGAAAAATAAGCTTGTGTCTGGATAAAACTCGGCACCATTGAAACGTGACAATCCTGTGGTTTTAACACGCACATATAGAACCTTAAAGCATTTCCGTCTTCCTCTGTTCGGTCTCAGCTGCTTTGAGCCAGACTTCTGCTCGCAGACGCACTACCTGCTGGCTGTTTACATGCAAATATCTTCATTTCCTTACAAATGCATTCAAACTGCAGGTATATTCACCTGTAACACACCACTCTATAACATCTACAAGGTCTCCACATAGGCAGACAACATTAACGACATTTGTTCTTATAAAGATGCTACGTTTATACATTATGCATACAAAACAACACCAATGTGTCTTTACATGACCATTTTACAACTTTGTCATTTTACAATCATAAAGCTGATTTAAACACAAAAATCGAAAGAAAAATATTCTAATGACTGTACTTTTATTTTTTACACACTCATTTTTACTCTGACTCCAAAAAAAACAATCACTCTAAAAATGAAATACGTTATGCACAGGAGAAGCAGAAGGCTATAAGAAGACAGCAAAGCGTTTTCAGGTAGCTGTTTCCTCAGTTCGTAATGTAATTAAGAAATCGCAGTTAAAAAGGACGGTGGAGTTCAAGTTTCCAAAAGAACTGCTCATAGGATTGCTAGAAGGGCAAATCAACCCCCCCCCCACCCCCCGGAGTGGAGGTGCATTGTTCTACTAAATATGACCTGCATGGAAGAGTCATCAGAAGAAAACCTTTCCTGCGTCCTTACCACAAAATTCCACTTCACAAGTTTGCAAATGAACATGTATACATGTATATACACACACAAGACAAAATAGTTAAAATAGAACCTTTTGGCCACAATGACCAAAGGTATGTTTGGAGAAAAAAGGGTACAGAGTTTCATGAAAAGAACACCTCTCTAACTGTTAAGCATTGAGGGGGTGCGGCTCGATCGTGCTTTGAAGAATGCATTTAAATACAATTAAAATACAATTAAAATACCAGCAAATTCTGGAAGCAAACACCACACCATCTGTAACCAAGCTGAAGATGAAAGGAGGAATGCTTCTACAACAGGATAATGATTCGAATCACACAGCAAAATTCACGATGAACTACTGCAAGAGGAGCAAAACGAAGGTTCTGGCATGGCCTTCACAGTCCCCCAACCTAAACATCATCGAAAATCTGTGGACAGACCTGAAAAGAGCAAGACAGCCCAAGAACAGGCTCACAGAACTGGAAACCTTTTGTGAAGAAGAATGGGTGAAAATCCCTGAAACAAGACCTCTTAGCTTGCTACAAAAAGCGTTTACAAGCTGTGATACTTGCCAAAGGTGGCGTTACTAAATATTGACCATGCAGGGTGACCAAACGTTTGCGTCGGGCCCTTTTATTTTGTTCTTTTGAAACTGTAAAAGATGGAAATAAAAAAATGTCACGTTGCTCAAAATATGAAAGAAGTGCATCATCCCGGAGTTTATGCCTTATGGAAATCAGGTCATCTTTTACTCGCCTTGCTGTTCACACCAACAGAAATTTTGACCAGAGTGCACAAACTTTTGCATTTCACTGTACTTCATTTGAAATATACAAAATGTGCTTCATATAAATAAAGCGAATAATTATTACTTAATTACTGTGAGCAACATTGTATACAAGTGTGTGTGTGTACACATTTGTTTATGTGATGTCCTGGATACAGTAGGCAGGACACAGCTCTCTCTCACACACACACACACACACGGAACTCATCATGATTTGACACAAACACAGACTCCTAACACTCACTTTGAAAAATAATCACACACAGACACTTTTAAAATGTCTCCTTATAAACTGTATGCGTACAATATGCTTACGTTTCGCAGTTTTCTCAGTTTAAAAGCATAACGCTGGTTGTTGAGGTTTTTCAGAAGGGACAGAACCTAAAGACACCTTCCTCGTTGAGCATTGTGCCACCATCTTGGTCATCATGCTGTGGCACAAACCCACATATTCACAAGCTATTAAAGATTTCCACCTGTGAAAGTCATTTTTATTTATTTATTTTTTAATCCACCCTCATGTGAACTAACCCAGCCCAGGATTGTTTATATTTTGAATGAGCCATCAGTCGTATCATTTTCCGTTGTAAATGTAAATGTAGCTACTGAGGAATGAATGGAGGTGGGCTCGGGCCCACGCCGCCCTCCTGACACGGCTCAAGGGCTAAAATTAGCTCTGCCTGTGAGTCACTACAGCAACACTTCCTCAATTACAACTGATCAGCAGAGCTCCCATTTGATTGGCTATGGAGGAGCTCCCACCAGGTCTGGGCACAGCCTGACTGGCTCGTGTGATGTGGTCATGATGTCTTATGAGAGAAGAGACAGAAGAGGGGAGGATATGAAAAGGAAATATGACAGACATAGAAGCTGACTTATGTCTTTCATATCACACAATATAAAATGGCGTGGAAAAGGTGTGTGTGTGTGTGTGTGCGCACGCGCATGCGGTGTTTACAGCGTCATTACACGTGCATAATGACGCACACACTTAAATGCCAGTTTAGTTCCAGCTCATGTGCACTTTGAGTTTCACTGTGATATACAGTGGTGCTTGAAAGTTTGTGAACCCTTTAGAATTGACTATTTCTGCATAAATATGAGCTAAAACATCATCAGATCTTCACACAAGTAGATAAAGAGAACCCCATTAAACAAAGGAGACAAAAATAATTATACTTGGTCATTTATTTATTGAGGAAAGTGATCCAATATTACATATCTGCGAGTGGCAAAAGAATGTGAACCTTTGCTTTCAGGATCTGGTGTGACCCCCTTGTGCAGTAATAACTGTAGCTAAACGTTTGCGGTCAATGTTGATCAGACCTGAACGAATTTTTGCCCATTCCTCAGTACAGAACAGCTTCAACTCTGGGATGTTGGTGTAAAAAAAAAAAAAAAAATTACCACTGGAAGTTTTATTTTTTGGCTCCTTTCCTTTTTACAGGAAAACTCCACCATGAGTGACTTGCATATTAACGTAATCTTCAGTGACCTCCAGCGTTTATCTGATAAAGAAATTGACTTTTTTAAGTTGGTTTATTTTCGCTTTGGTTAATGGTTTCCTAGGTCACCCACAATGGCGTACGACTACATGCTGATAGCGGTGCCAGTGGGATTAATACTGCGTTCATGATAACTGGGAATTTTCCAACGCAGAACTTCCTACTTCCAACGTTACAGTGTTCAGGCGAACTCGGCCGCCTGAAGTCGGAAATAAAATGAATGCTCACTGTAAGCGGTCTATAAAAACTGGAATTAAAGTGTTGTTGGGTTTGCAATTCATTTCTTTTTAAAGTGGATGTGACAATTCACTGTTAGTAGCGCTGAAAAAGTACATTAAAGAGCAGTTTGGTCAAAAATCTTGCAGAAATTGTGTTAAGTATCATGCTTAAAAACCGTAAATCATGCTGTTCTTTCATACTTCTCACAATCAGCACCTCCATGTTGAAGTGCCGTCATGGAAAAGCAACTCAGAGTTCCACAAAAACTCAGATGTTCCGAGCTGGAATTATGAGCTGGAGAACCGCTCCTACTGGGAAGTCGTAAACTTTTTAAAACTTCCCAGTTCCCACTTGAACACAGCATTAATCCACGTTTCATCTCTTTCTAAAGAGGGCGATGCAGCGGCACTTTAGTCTGTCCAGCTCTCACCTCCTCATCTGTACACTCTGCTCAAACAGATCAGCTTCCAAAGCTTCAATTTTCATGCTAACGGATCACAAACTAGCCGAGCTGAGTCTCTGCACAACTCGGTCGAATAGCTGCATGGCGCTGTGGGACTTTGAGTCCAGCGTTTGCACCAACGTCTCCTAAACTATTATGTTTGATTTATTATTCAAGCAAAATCTGAGTGTTATTCCTTATGTCCCCCTGTGACATTTACATGACATGTAACTGATAACAGCTTTTTCAATATTTGAAGTATATTGACTTTGCAAGCCTTTTGATCTCTTGAGAATTTCTCAATTCTTCACGGGGTGATGCCTTTACAGAATAATCAAGAAACCCGTATACACATACCATGCAAGGATGTGTGCAAGAATGTGCCGATGCAAGAATAAATGCGGTTGTTAAGTCAGCCCACATGAAATACTTCTAAAAGTCTCTCGCTCCCTGGGGTCAGGTGTTTTTTGGCACACATATAGTGCAGACTGAACTAGCAGCGAGAAAAGTTTTGCGCGTGTGTGTGTGTGTGTGTGTGTGTGTGTGTGTGTGTGTGTGTGTGTGTGTGTGTGTGTGTGAGAGAGAGAGAGAGAGAGAGAGAGAACTGTGCTCAGCAGATTTCACCAACTACATGAATGATGTGTAATGTCAGCAAATTGACATTCCTATCATCACTGAATTGCTGTTTAATTAAAACTAAAGGCAGCTTGAGTTAAAGTGAAAGGATGATGTGGAGAAATTCAGATAGGGAGTGATGGAGAAAGAACTAAAAAGAGAGGCGAGGATGGATGAGAGAGTGTGAGAATTCCCAACTCACCATTCTCTACCCAGTGGATTTAAGTACATTTTAGAAAGAAGGAAAGAAACGAAAGAAAGGAAGGAAGAAAAAGAAAGGAAGGAAGGGAGAGAAAGCAATAAAGGAAGGGAAAGAAAGGAAGAAAGAAAAAGAAAGGAAGGGAGAGAAAGAAATCAAGAAAGAAAGGAAGAGAAAGGAAGGATGGATGGATGGGAGGGAGGGAAAGGAAAAAAGAAAGAATGATTCTGTAATGGAGTGAATAATAAGTAATGGATTTTTGTGGCTGTATTGTATTTTTTTTAATTCGCTTAATTATAGTTCTTCCTTGTCTTCTTATTTTAAATAAAATATTTAAAATGTACTTTTAAATGATCATCTATATTTATACCAGTGTACATCTGAAGACAGCGCTGGAGGACCATTACATATCCACTTTTATTTATTTATTTATTTATTTATACATTTAAAAAGCATTTTGTATTTTCTGTTTCAGAAGCATGCATAAACAATGAATGAATAAATAATAAATAAATAAATAAAAACCTCCTGAATTACGAGTCGAACAGCAGATTGGCCACAGTTTGGTGTGAGAGCTGGAACACGTGAGGTGAGCGAGATCACCACGTCATACACAGACACACCAACTTCTCAATCTCATCAATCTGCTCACGTGACACAAGAGGCGAGATGGAGAAACGGGGGAAAAGAGAGGAGAAGGGACAGGTGTGAGACAGGAGGACAGCGTGTCCTCTCCACCTGCTTCACAATTTTAACCCATCCTGCATTTTCAGCTGTTTAAGATCAGGGTTTTATTGCTCTGACAACACATTTCATCATCCAAAGACAAACCCTACAGCACAGAGGTGTCATGGTTCCAGACCTTTTTGGTGCTTTTGAAACACTTTTGTTGTGTAAAAGCACAGCATGGTTTTTACACTAGGTCCTGAACCCTGTCAGCACAGTTCCCTCTACACTGTGCGTGTTCTGATGATGCTCCCATGCAGAACTACATCAAATCAGCACAGAACACAAACACAAAAATGTGGCCGTCAACGAGAGTAACCGACAGATGCTTGCAGTGCAGGACGGACCGGCCACAGGTAAACTCGACATTCAGCCCACACAGAAACACATCCTGCTGCCACCAAAAAATTCTGTCCCAACCACACACAATGCTACCAAGGCATGCTAGTAAATCATAGCAAGATTTACTTGCTGAACCTGTCAGTATCACTCAAGGAGGCGTGTCCTCTTTTCTAAACCAGTCAGTCTCACTTAAGGAGGTATGGTCTCCTCTCTGTGCCTGTCTTTCTTAGAGAAGGAGGTGTGTCCTGCTCTCTGCGCCTGTCAGTCTGAAGGAGGTGTGACCTTTTTACCTCAAAGCCAACAATTATGATTTAAAGGAATCAAACCGCCATTTTTGCCATACAACACTTTCAACTTGGACACTCTGTGGAATTCATTTCCCCAATAGTCCTACATTCACAAGTAAAAACGGAGTAACTGGGATAAAAGGGGTGTGTTCGTGCCTTATGAAAAGGCTTTGCAATACCAGCAATAAGTACAAGCATGTATGTGGACAGAGACGGTCACCTTTTCCCCGCTGGAGTAGAAGAAGTACCGGAGGCGGACGATGTTGCAGTGGTCCAGCTTCCTCATGATCTGCAGCTCACGGTTCTGCAGAGTAGAAGAGAGAAACAAATCCACGGCATCAGCACAGAGAATATGACCTTCACCACACTTAGAGTGCACAGAAGGGCTGGGAAAGAGAGTGATAACATAATATGAGTGTAATGATATTTTTCTGAGATATTGTGGATCATTAATTTTATTAAAAAATTTTTTTAAATGATTACAAAGTCTGATTGAAAGCAGCTGCAATCGTTCATTTCCTACTTTATTATGCTTTAATATTCCTAAATGTTCTTACGCAAATTTCCGGGAAAAAAAAAAAAAAAAAAGTGTCATTAAATGGTTACGTCAATATAAAAGGTCAAATAAAAGATAAAGAGCAGCGGTGTGATAAAGCCCTTGGCGTAGCTGTATACACAGATGTTTAGCATTGTTGCTGTCGATCTTCACGTCCATTTCTCGGCCCGAATGTGATGAGACGAGGATGGAAATAGAAACAACGCACAGGTCCAAGCCCCAGGCAAACGTTCAGTTCTCACACGCACACACAATCTCTCTGAGCCATGCTTCCTGAAACAGAGGCTGTAATTGGCACACCACCCACACAATGACGGAGAGAGAGGCGCAAGCGTGTCTCATTCACAGTGCTAAGGGAAGTGAGGGAATTGTAGAGGCGGCGTATTAAAATAAATCCTGTTGGAATCGTCAAAACCAGAAATATCGCACGTTCCCCAGCGGTCTTGCTGCAGCTGCACAGCGTGGGATGCTCAAACAGTCACAGATGCATTTATTTTATTTTGTTTTAAATGGGATGAGGAGGTGGGCTTAAAAACACAAACACCTTCGAGTTTTGAAAGCTCAGGGGGATAGTTGGGGGGGGGGGGGGGGGTTAGGGGGTTTAGTGGGCTTAGACTTTAGGAGCCTGCACATTGTGTGAAAAAGCTGGCCACAGTCACCGACTAATTTTTGGGGATCCGCGATAAACCCCGCACCGCCCACAGACAAGTCTCTGCACGTTCCCACGGCAACCTCGAACAGTATGAGCGGTTCACTGGTTTCAGGATGTGGCTGCAAGCTGTCGCAGATGCTCTGATGCTTCCAAGCATGCTTGATATTCTCGGCGATGGATCGTATAGAGGAAAACCCTATGTGACTAGTAGCAAGAACAGCGCAGTGAAACAGCCAATGAGAGACTGAGAGGAAATCTATCATCATGCGCAGCAGATCCCTGAATCCAGTTCAATCATCCTGCTATTTGTGAAGGAGGCTGAGGGTAAAATATATGCCTCATGTTACGGTGCGTTCAAGTTCTCCTGGGAAGTTTGTATTTACGAGTTGGGAAGTCGTAATTACGACATTAGGTGCATTCAAGTCACTTTGGTCAGAGTAAGACGGCGGTGTACCTTCTCTTAATTAACTAAAAAAAAAAAAAAAAATAGCTAGGTTTTCTAACTCTACTTTGAAAAAAATGAAGAACAAAGAATGCGCCTCAGGTGTGTTTAACGTTACACATTTTAGCATAATTGTACAATGCTATTGTATTTTGTGCAGGGAATTGGCTTGTTTTACTGTAAATAAAAAAAACCTGACAAAAGACATGTTTGCTTGTACGTCTATAACTTGCTGTATATACTAAACTATATACATATACTTCATATAATAAGTGAATTCTTTTAACTACAGACGTTGCATGCATTGATTCCGCCATGTTTTCTTACGAACATGCCCCCAACTCGGAAACTCTGAGCTCAGCGAAACTGACTTTGTGGAGGCTTTTGCACCTTTATACCCAAGCCAAAAATAAAAACATAAATGCATGGTGGATGGAAACACAGGGTATATAAATATCTACATGTCTTACACTATACCTCCAGTTCTCTTTGCAGAACAGACAACCCTCACCATCTGCATTTCCCCAACCAATCTTTCCTCTACATTTTTCTCTCATTTCTCTTTTTGCTCCTTTCCTTAAAAAAAAAAAAAAAAATAGTGCAGGACCAACCACAATAACCCCCATTAACCAGTACTTCGTAGCTAATGAACACTAAATATCGTGGCTAGCAAGCTGACATATATTGATATATGACATTATGGCATAGTTTCCACTAGAAATTTTGGTGCTGGCCAAACTGGAAAAAATCCAGTCATCTTATTTTTATTTTGCACTGGACTATGCATATCATATGCAATATAATAAAACAAGCAAGTCAAATGAAAGATTAAAATGTTATTCATTACATTTTCTCTTCCACAGTATTCAAAGTAAGATACTGCAATAGTGGAATTAGCATCAAATAAAACAAACATTCAAAACAAAAACAGGACACAGCAGAATGTACAAAAAGTACTGATACTCACACACTGAAATCATTTGAGCAAGTTTTATATTCAACTATAAAGTGATGGATGGTTGTCACTAAGCTTGCTGTGATGGTTGATGTTACCGGCGTTGGGGCCACACACCGATAACGTCACTTGCCCACTGTGGCACCGCCCCCATCGTCATTTTGCCTTTTTATAGTAATAAAAATCATTTAGTTCAGTTAGAGAACGGAAGCTACAATTAAAAACTGAACTTGTCTGCTCAATTCAGCATGAACTGACTGATTCGGAGTCGCAGCACAGATCAGCAGGAGTCACATTTCATTTATCACGTGACGAGAGTGAGGCGAGCTGACTGACAACACGATAGTGGAAGATTTGGTTTAATACAAGTTTGTCATTGTACTGTTTTGTTGTTGTGTTTTTGATTAAGAATAATAATGGTCCAGGGGCTCGAATGTTTATTAAAAGTAAATAAATAAATAAAAATAAGAAGACTACTTTAACTTTCATTTAACTACATATACTTATCACCCTGGTAGACACTGTAAACAGACTGCGTGTGGTCACAATAACGAATATGAGAATGACACCTAATATAACCTAATGGTATTTTATTTTTACATTACATATTGAAATAGTTACACCAAAACGGCAACTTTTAGTGGAGAGATTAATCCAAATAATCTTTAAAAGAAAATTTTAATATTAAGAAATGTATTACCATCCACAAATGTAGTGTGACACCCCCTGTATGTCACTTACTGTAAAGTCAGTAAAACTATTCATTTCACAATTAAATTGACATTTGGCAGCAGCACTCTGATTTCCATAAAACTGCAGCACTGCTTGCTGAACTGGCTTTTTAGTCTCAAAGTTTTAAGATGTCCCTTTCAATACCTCCTTCTTCAGTTTTTTCTTTAATTTTCTGTTTGGCATCGTGCCTTTACTGACTATATAACATATATATATATATATATATATAATATAACAGGGTTACTTGCATGTCTGGAAATGTAACGAACTTGAGTAGATAGTACTTACCAACACATTTCCTCTCAATCAATTTGAAAACTACCGGCGAGAAGCATAAAAAATGCTGCTAATTTTACGAAAAGGTTAGCAGAAGAGCTAGCGGTTTCAGCATACCTGTCTGCCTGTTGAAGCGAGACGCATCGCGACTGCATCGTGAATTGAGTCAGATAAATAAATAGGAAAATTCTCCGACTTCCTTGTGATTTGCTACGGTTTTGTGCACGCTCTCGTGTTAATTTGAATTCAGATGCTTTTTACATAATATACTTATTGATTAATGTGGAGAGGAACACTTAAATAATTTAGAAAATGGGCAGGGGCCCAAAACCCCCTTTCGCAGCAACTTTCCATCTTCTATTAAGTTTCTCTCAGCATTTTTATAAAAATCCAAAATATAACCACACTTAGGATTTGCGTCAGACTCACGCTGGGTGTGTGGACAGCATTAACTGAGTTTTATAAATCACGATAACCGCGCATGGTTTTAATGATAATTAGATGTGACGCGGTAATATTTGTTTATATAATAAATAATTAATTATTTAATAAAATAAAATAATAATTGTTTATCGGGAAACCGGTAACCGTTTCATCCCTAATACACACACACACACACACACACACACACACACACACTCGCCCACACACATTATACTCCCACTGTGACGACATAAGGAAACGTGTCAGGCACTTTCTTAAGTAGCTAATCTGTAATGAAGCTGTTTAGGAGTAAAGAACGAACATCTAACAGTGCCGTAATGGCACTGCAGCGAAGTGAAAGATTATTCTACTTGAGCCCTTCGTTCTCCGCGGTCACGTACGCCACCGGGCCACGTGCCAAGGCTGAATAATCAAATGTCGATCACTGGCTCAGGGATGACTCAGCAAGATACTGTATCATCCCAGCAGGGTTTTTCCCTCCTTCGTTTATTTCCTTCAGGGAAGACGTGCTTCCTTACTAGTCGGCGCTATAATATATAATAAGGCCTGAAATGCACACAGCGCGAGATCAATTCTTTTCTCATAAGTAATAAGTGCAGGTCAGTGTGTCTGTCTATGGAACAGCAGAAGAGATATAATGAAATGGCCTCGTTCTCTCACTGTATCACCAATTTCTGCAATCTGACTGAGAGCACTTCATTAGAGCGAGTAAATCAATCGCAGCACGGCCTGACGGTATAGGTCGCCATGGCGACGGTGCTTGACGTGATGACTGGTTGGTGAGTGTAATGTGTCAAGCACTTAACCCGTGAAGAGCTCTGATCAGAGGGGGTGAAGAGTGCAACACACACACACACACACACACACACACACACACACACAGGCTGACAATTAAAAATTGTATCTGTTGCCAAACTACTGTCATATAAAAGGAATTAAACACTTTGGAGCATGCAGCTGTAACCCCAAAATGAATCAATTTTGGGGTTACAGCTGCATCACACCACCTTATTGTTGATTATTTTCCTATAGCAGCATGCCACCGTGGCATTTCATTCCTTATTGTGGTTGTGTGTACTGAACCAGACAGAGAGATTAAAGGCTCAGGAAACCTTTGCAGGTGTTTGAGTTAATTAGCTGATTAGAGTTCTTCTCAGGTTGACATTTCTGTATTATAAATGCTTTATTCTAATATTTTGAGATATAGGATTTTTGATTTCCATGAGCTGTAAGCCATAATCATCGAGATTAAACCAAAAAAGGGCCTGAAATATTTCACTTTGTGTGTGATGAAAGTAGAATATATGAAAGTTCCACTTTTTGAATTAAATGACAGAAAAAGATTAACTTTTCCACGATATTCAAATTTTTTGAGATGCACCTGTATAGCAGCTTTGCTCTGATTTAAGATTACTTTGCAGTTATTTTCTAAAATGTAAAAAAAAAAACCCACACAACTCAGCAGGACGTACAATCAGGCAAACTGCCAATCAGAACACACACACACACACACAGTGGATCAAATTCAGCAGACTGGTGTCACCACGGTCGCATCATCATCTATAAAAAGATATTACATTCTCATCTACATCTTTAACCGAACTCACACTTGGGTTCCTTTACAAAAGGGACCGTGTTAATCTCTGCTTAAAATTTCAGCCTGCTGGAGATTAACACCATCTCATTTCCCCGCCTCACGACTCTCACCTTAAACCTCTTGTCCTGCAGCACCTTCTTGATGGCCACCATTTCTCCGGACTCACACAGCTTGGCCTGGTAGACGACTCCGAATGAACCGTTCCCGATCACCTTTGTGTCCGTGTAGCTGACTTCCTGAGGCCGATCGGGACCCTGGCCTGGAGTCGCCATCACTGACGTCACCTTACCGCCATCCTTATCTCCTAGAGAAGAGGAGAGGGAGAGTCAGTCTCACCATATACACACATGCAGATATTTATATGTAGTTTTTGCCTCGCAATTTTGCTCCTGAGGAAAGCAATTATATTGCAAAGCCTTCTGGGGAAGTTTTGCTCCTGAAATCTATAATCACACTCTCTTTCAGATTGTTCTCGGACTCCCTGGATCAGCCACCCTGCGGTACAAACGGGACTTTGGAGTGATTTGAAATGTTTGGAAATTAATATCACCGGCACATAAAGTACACTCACAGCAGCACAAACCCTGAGGTATTTCACCCTTTTTTTAATAAATTTAGTTTGAGTTCATTCGACGCAGTTGGAACCAATTGGTTAGAGTCGAATTCCATGCCCCTTAACTACGAGATAATTTGAACCTCTCAAAGTGTTCGAGACGGTTTGAACAAGTATTGCGAGCGACAAAGCCAGGTGTTTCCTCGCTTTGTTTGAAATGAACGATAGCATCGGTCACACACCGGCAACCGATGCTAGCTTTCCTCTCTTTTCCTCTCAACGAGTCGGGGCGGAGCTAAACTTGTTAAGCTAAGCTAATCTTCTGTAGTTTTTCCCGTGTGCTTGTAGGCATTCTTCTTCTTCACCACTTGTGGAACGACTAATACACTTGTGCGCATTTGCTACCTCCATCAGTTCCGAATTGCAACCTCGTTACCTATGGTACTTACGGAACTGCAGAAAAACAAGTACCGTCACGTTTTAAGCATGTTGGTACCGAAGTATCGGTTCCTAACACACACAAAAATAAATAAATAAAAACTTCCATCCATCCATTTTCCATGTTTCTTATCCTACACAGGGTCACGGGGAGCCTGGATTCCATCACAGGGGACTCGGTGCACAACGTGGGGGACACAAGGGACGGGGTGCCAACCCTTCGCAGGGCACAATCACACACACAATTTGGAAATGCCACTCAGCCGACAACGCTTGTCTTTGGACTGGGGGAGGAAACCGGAGTACCCGGAAGAAACCCCCAAAGCATGGGTAGAACATGCAAACTCCACGCACATAGGGCAGAGGCGGGATTCAATCCCCCAACCCCCGAAGGTACGAGGTAAGTGTGTTAACCAATAAGCCACTGTGACCCCGAAACACCCCCCCTCCCCCAAAGCATAAACATATAATTGTGTTTCCATCTTTTTCCTCATTAATTACGCATGGAGACATTTTAAAGAAAAAATAAAGCTTGGAAGACGACAGCAGAGATCGTTGTTGTCTTTAGAGCATGTTTGTAGCTAGCACGGCTACTCTAATATCAATAACTAATATGCAGCCTGACATGTAACATGTACATCAAAATATGTATGTTCTCATGTGTTTTTTTTAAAACACTTAAGACAAATAAATTGTATGCTGTAAACCACAATGCAGCCACTGCTCTTTCACATCGGAGCTGAACACGCTGGACGGAAGCCACACGCCCACAACAGCAGAGCTCGAGGGCCCACAAGAGACAAGCGGCAAGCGACATTAGGGACGTGTTGCTCGCTGGTGTGAACGCAGGGTAAGGAGGCGTGAGGTCCTGTGTGCTCTCCTCCCTGCTTATATACAGATTTAGTTGTAGGAGGAGTGGTGGCTGGAGAGCTGTGATTGGTTACAACTGTATAAATACAGAAACTCATCCAAAAAGGGTGTATTGAGCTCAGAGTTTACGCTCAGTGTTTAAAAGACAATCACGCGCATTTCATTTAATCTCATATTTACGTCCTTGTTGTTTCTTGTTCCTAGTTAGCTGAGAAATGAAGACAAGAATAAAAAGAAATAAATAATACATATTACGATCACATGAGGGTTTTCTGCTTGGGCTGGTAGTCGAGGAGGCTCTGGGTTACACAAGGGAAGGTGTTTTTTGTTATTTCTGGCAAGACCTTCAAAGTTGTGAAAAGAAGCATTTCCCACTCTATTTGAGGCACGCGAGTCAGAGAAATCGTACAGTAGCAAACCAAGCAGAATAGGGCCGCATCAAAAAGCGGGACATTAAGGATAACGTCCAGCCGATGCTCGTGTTTCAGTGATCTACAAAACCGTTTTTATTCAAATGAACTTCAATCATTACAGCAAGTACAGAGCTGCTCATTCAGTCTCTTCAAAGCAAAACGGTGTGATGTGAGCGCTGACCGTACACGACACACAGCATGTGAAGAATAAGCTTAAGTATGAGAACCTTATAAGGGAATTTGGAGAAGCTGGGTATTCTTTCAGAGCACGCACAGTGAGACCCGTGATGTTCTTAGCTGCCATCAGCTGTTCGGTAAAAACTGGTGACTGCGATTAGTATTTGTGTTCTGTGAAATACAGATTCAAAACCTAAAAAATCTCTAAAATCACTGATATGGTGAGGAGATGTTTAGGAGAGGTTTCTTTTCTGAGATATAGTTGGTATGGTGATGCCATTATTTTGTGTTTTGTTTTGCACAGGAGTTTGTTAGCTAAATGAAATAACGTGATGCGCATCATGTATCGTAGAAATGTACACAGGTATCGTGCTATGATATTTGTGTCATATCGGCCAGCCCTAAGGCTGTAGCCCTAAGGTACAACTGTAACACCACATTTTCTGACACAGGACAGTCTTCAGGATGTAGAACTTCAAACTTCGGTATAAAATGAAAAGCTGCAGGGTTTTATTTTTAGTCTCACCAAATATCAAACATTAAAAAAAAAAAAAAAAAAAAAAAAAAGACCAAAGAGAGGCTTTTGAGGGAATGCTTATAGCTGCTATAACGTGGACGTTTCACAACGGTAACTGGAACTATAAACGGATAAATGATGGGGCGTGTCACGTCATTAAATTAAGAACTGTAAATGCTCAGAGGCGTAGAACATTTTGGGTGAGCTATTCGTGGAAAATAATCAACTTTGCAGTGGGAATAGTAACTCTGCTTCATGTCGGACCCAACGCACCACCATGCCATTGATTGTTTTCTCATAACGTCATGCCCCCAAGCGTTTTATTCTGTTCTTGGTACATAATGTTTAATGATTGAGGCTGGACATTTTGTGCAATTATATGGTCAACATCATTTTTTTAAAAAAATAAATAATAAAGTGAAACACTAGTGTTGCGATTCCATATAAATATTTTTAAAATCATGTAATTCCAGATAACATATTACTGTATTATAAACCTCATGTTGTAAATGACATGTACTTAAAAGCAATAAAAGAATTGATATAAATCACCATTTCATACTGTATATATTCTTGAGAGAGATTATCAGTCACCATGTCCAAATAGAACACCCATAAAGAGCACTGTGTGTGTGGGGGGGGGAGGGGGGGCATTAAGCAGCTGGCTATGCTGAAAAAAGATTAGTGGCTTTGGGTTCCAGATCACAGCTCAAAGTCCTTGTTAATTCTGTTAAAGGTTAACTTCAGACCAGAGCCTCCTTTTGACCCCGACACTCTGGCACTGTCTGAGTTTAGAGAAAAATGGGGAGAATTTGTTGAAGTGAAGCCACTAAGTGTTTCTAGCTTAGACCGAATTCTGAATTCTAGAGGCAGCCTCTGACTGTTGAATTTGAGAAAATAAGATTAATAAAATTCCAGAGGCAAATATTTCACCTTCTGAACTGAGACAGAGTTCTGAATTCTAGAGGCAGAGATGTGATTTCTGAATTGAGAGACTGAGCTCTAAATTCTAGAGGCAGAGATTTGAGATCGAATTCTGAATTCTAGTCATCAGGCTATGAATTTGAGAGGTGAAGTTTGGAAATTTAGAAACCATGTTAAGCGTGCTGACTTCCAAATGCCGAGCTTTGAGTTCTGAATTCTAGAAGCAGTGCTATGAATTCAAGTTCTAGAAACTGAGGTTTGTATTGTCGAGGATAAGCTCTGAAAACTGAATTCCTGGCCAAGGTCAGAATTCTGTGTGCTCTAAAAATGAAATTCTGAGGTTTAAATACTTGTAAATAATTTATGTAAAGCGGATTTCTGAGTTCTGAACGTTCTCTTTTAAGAGTACTGCATTCCGATTCAGAACAATTAATTGGTTTCTAAATTTCACTACTTCGCATCTAGGATTCATAACTTGACAAACAGAATTCAAAACAGTCATCACTGATCCAGAATTCACAACACTATTTCTCAATTCAGATCACTGCCTCAAGAATTCAGAATGGTTCTAATGTAGAAACACTAAAGGCGGCTGAACAGGGAGATGGAGCAGTGATGTGATCAAGAGAAGATGCTCCAGAGTACAGTACTGTCCACCACACACGCATACATACATACATACACACAGACAATTCTTCATCCTTTTCCTCCCAAAACCTGAAACCCGGCCAAACAGCCACAGCTGCATGGCTACCCACCAGCCATTCCCACATCCGTTTCCATGGTAACGCAGACTTCTTAGAGAAGCTTTGGCCCACTTAGCAATGGCACACCAACCAATCCACACAAAGCAGATAAATGTGAATACATGCGAGTTTGAGTGAAGGGTGACGACAGAATTTACCATGACGGACAACCTATAGTGTATGAGACAAAGGCATTCTCCAAATGTCCAAATAAAAGGACGATCTCCCGATCTTTAACACGCTGTCAGACTGGTTACTGGAGCGTCACACGGTCACGCAGCACAAGCAGCAGACAACTGTAACAGCACAAAGAGGAGAAAAATAAAAAACATGTCACTTTATTCACTTATTATATCACTTATTCTAAAGGAGATCACTGGTGATCTTAGTCCGACCTGGAGTTGCTTCAGAATTATGACTCAACAAATTCACTACAGCATATGTGCAACAACATGCATCATATGAACCACAGATACGGCACATGACCTCGTTTAACGATGTGTGTAATCCAACACGTACTAAAACACAAGTGCAGCTGCATGACTGCAACAGAAAGTGATGGCCACTATGGATTTCACTGTACATAATATAGCAATTCTTAACATCTGTACTTATTGATAAGAGTCTTGATGTGAGTAGACCTTAATTGTGCCAGTTTTGTCTCAAGGCAAGCAGAGGGGTACATCTTTGTCAGTGTTGAGTGGAGACATCACGAAACCCACACTCTCACTCAAGCTGCTCACGAGCAATGACATCATCGAATCAACCAGAACAAAAATAAACACAGACCCATATGACAGGGTAATGCATTGTGTCTGTGTGTGTGTCACACACACACACACACACACACACACACACACGGTCCACATCATCAGTAGCTGTAAGGCAAGTCTTTTTCCAGTGACGTAAAGTCTTGTGCTCGGTCTCATTTCTGGCTAAGAGACGTGAGCGTGTTCTGTGACAGCCTCTTCCAGTTATAAGACAGAGGAGGGAGGCGAGAGATGGACAGAATTGCTAAGAACAGAGATACAGAAATAAAGAGACAGAGAAGATAAACAGGCAGATAAACATAAATGTAAATAAAAATGTAAATGGCGCACTTACATAGCGCTTTTATCCAAAGCGCTTTACACTGTGTCTCATTCACCCATTCACACACACACTCACACACCAATGGTAGCAGAGCTGCCATGCAAGGCACTAACTTGCCATCGGGAGCAACTTGGGGTTCAGTGTCTTGCCCAAGGACACTTCGGCATGTGGAGTCATGCGGGCCGGGAATCGAACCACCAACCTTACGATTAGTGGACAACCCGCTCTACCACCTGAGCCAAAGCCGCCCCATAAAAGATAAAAGATTGACGGTTGTCACACCTTCAACACACACACACACACACACACACACACACACACACACACACAGCACTACTGCTGGGCGGTCCACAAGTTCAGTACAGACATTGAATTACTGTGACCTGCAGAGTGACCTGTGCTCATGAGGGTGCAGAGGGTGGAACACCTCCCTCCTAGACCCCTTCCATCGCTTATACTCCATTGCTCACCCTCTTCCAGTCACGTCTCTTGGTTCTTCCCCAACAGGCTTGTTACCTCACTTTTCCTACCCTTATGGCCCCTTCCCTCATTTTCACCCACCCAGTCCCCTTACCTTGCTTGTCCCCTCCCAGTCCATTTCCCTAGCTTGCTCCACGACAAGTCCCCTTCAATCGCATTGTCTGTCCCAGTCCCCTTCCCTCACTTTCACCTTCCCAGTAACCTTCCCTCACTTTCACCTTCCTAGACTCCTTCCCTCACTTGGTCTCACCTAGTCCCATAGAAATATTTCTTTGATCAGACTCTGATTTAAATATGATTATTATCTAATCCATTAGGTCTAATCAGAGTGATAAGGTAGGTTTTAATCAATCAAAGGCCTTATAATGACTTTGAAATATATTTCATTCATGAAGAGAGAGTGACTTAATGTTAAATCAGCATTTAAACAGGATTAGGTTGTAATAGTACATGGAATATTTTATTCATCAGAAAATAATAAGTGAATATTCATGGAGGTGAAACTAGGACAAATTGATGAAACTCCAGCTTGTGGGAAAATACCTGAGCACACAGTTCTCACTCACAGTTTGTATATTTTCCTTCCTAGCTCGCTAATTTGTCTGTCATTTCTTGGCGTGTATCCATGATTATTGCCAAGCTTTATGAGTTAACTTTTAAAAAAAAAACTATCATCACTATAAAAAAAAACTAACAGTTTTTATAGAAACTTTATAAAAAAAAAAAATTTAAGATGGCTGTGCTCGCGCCTCAGTTATAGAGAACATACGAAGAAAAACATAATTGTGTTGATACGACAGAAATGTGATTAGAAGAAAACATGGAAAAACCCCACTCAACAAGGTCATTGCTTTAAGATGGTATATACACACACATGTGCTATGATTGTGCCAAGGTGGTCGCTTTGCAGACCGACTCGCCTCCTGTTACTACGGTAATAAAAGTGAGCTCTTTTTGCCATCATACACCTCGAGACTCAGAAGTTTTTATTTTTGCTGAAGGACATTCCCAGTACTCCAAATTCTCTTACTTGCCTCCTCCCAGTCCCTATAATTGCTTTCTCCCTTCTCAGTCCTGTTCCCTCACTTGCTCATTCCCAATCCTCTTCCCTCGCTTTCTCCCTCATCAGCGTCTTGCCTTGCTTGCTTACTCAATCCTTCGCAAGCTCCCTACTCACTTGTCCCCAAACTCTTTGCAGTAGCTGCCATTTTGGGCTTAAATAAATGACGTACAATAAATACAGTGTGCCATCTGTGTCGAGTATACAGCTTTCTGTACCAGGTTTTCAATTTTGAATGCATTACAGTTCTTACTGCAGCCTCACATCAAATCACGCATCACACACTAGTGACGACTTGGAGCTGAATTGAAAAGGGAGCAGACACACTCGATATCGAAAGCAGTAACAATGTACATGAAGTAACTTCCTTGGAGAGGCTTAATTTCCTTCCTTTGAGTCATATGAGCTTGCTCACAAAGAACAGCAACAAAGTTTCATCAGTAGTCATGGACAGGTGGAGCTGCTGGCTACACAAGTCCCAGTTTGAACACAGGAAATCAAGTCTTTTTGAAATACTACTCCAGTCCTTGCTGATAGCAAATCAAAATTGTAAACCGTTTGGGAGTCGCTTTGTAATGTTAACCGGACCGTTTTATCCAAGGCCTTGACGTGCTTTTATCTCTCAATCAAAAGACCTGCAGCCAGTTCAGCATTAAGCCACTGCTAGCACATGTGATACTCACACACACACATAACACAGTTGGAAAAACAAAGCAAAGATTATCCACATAGCCTAAGCCTAATGACAGGTTTTTAAAATCCACCTATTAAAAAAAAAACTTTTTTTTTTGGGCAAAGAATTCACTTTGCATCATGCCACGTCACACCACCTGCTTAGTATTCCTTACATAACATTTGCCTACTAGAGGTTCACTACCTAAGCTACTCAGTGAGACATTTTAGTTACTAATTAGCTATTAATAAATACACGCACACTAGGGTAAAGTACCGTCTTTCTACCAGAAAATTCCAAAATTCTAAAATATCACATCCCGCAACTTTATTGATAACATATTGGAAAAATATGTTTAAAAAAAGAGGGGGGGGCCTTTTCTAGCCATATGAGAAATGGGTTTTATTCAAAGCAGCCACACTCTGAGGGTAACCAGACATCATTTTCTACAGCTGATCCAGAACGTTGGCGTGTTGCTTTAACGAAGCCACCTTTTTCATCAAAGTGAAAACAAGAAACAGGACAGAAAAGTGGTTATCAAACGTTCCCATCTGATTTGCATACTAGACACTATACACTAATCCGATTCGCGCCGCTAACCCGAGACACCTTTCACACTCGTGGGTAAAATAATCACTGTCTAGTCCTGATACAGGACACATGACATCATGAACTGGGTGTAAACAGGATCTCAGACTCACCAGTGAAACTTTATAAAAAAAAATATATATATATTTTAAAAAAAGAGGAGAAAAAAAAAAGAAATCACCAAATCACAGTTTCCCAGCTGAGGAGTAAAGTGAAGCGAGAAGAATGATGAAAAAAAGGAATTTTATAAAAGATCAGAGATATAGGGGGCAGAGAGAGACAGCGGCAGAAGAGTGCATGGCAGGGAGAAAGAAAGAGAGAATGCCAGAAAGAGTATGACAGAGAGGGATAAAGAGAGGAGGACGGCGAAAGAGAAAACAACAGAGAAATAAAGGAGAGAGAGAACAGCGATAACACAGACAATGAGAGATCGAGAGAGAGCCAGACAGAGAGAAAGAGTGAAGAGAAACAAAGAACAGATACAGATGGAGAGAGTGACAGAGAAACACTTGTGATACACACATCTCTTTCGTACACACATTCATTATATGAAAGCTTGGTCCAGTTTTAATCCACTGGGAGATGACATGCAACACGCGCACACACACACAATGATTACAGTGCCGATGTCACACACAGTTGAACACCGACACAGTGACGTGGTCATTCGTAGGTTTCTGTGTCTCACTTTGCACAATGAAGCCCTGTTAGTCCTGCCACAACACATCACCTAGCTACATTTCCTCACACACACACACACACACACACACACACACACACACACACCCCTATCAGACAGAACAGGCCTGAACCAGCTATCATCACCAGGATCTTTGCTCAGATCTCAGTTTAACAGATGACAGACAAGCGATTCGACCCGTAAGTCAAGCTTCCTGAATGTCAGCTCGCATGTCCTCACGTAACATGTGAGAACAATGAGACAGCGCGCCTAGATGCCGGTGAGGAACACAGAGAGCTGCTTGGTAACGTAATGACGGCCCTTGTGCGTTTGGGATAGTTCATGGCACAGGAGTTCAACTGGAATGCTACTGTAATGTAAAGTGCAGTAAAACTTACATAACATTGGCGTGGTCTGAATACCTTATCGTTTCTATAGTAACGGCTAACGTTGTATGGCAGACCCTCCACACAGTTCGATTCGGAATGGATTCGTTTATCAGGGGGACGTCTGTAATAAATCTTTTACACGTCTTCTCAGTGAGGTTCTAGCAGGTTGTATGTTCTACGAAGCCGGATGTTTGCGTCACGTGGTCATGTGATCATGCTTCTTTCACAACATGGCACCCAAGCGGTCGAAGAGGTGCTGGAGTAGAGACGCTGGACTAATGGAGAACTGTAAGATTTAGAATATTATATCATGTAAATATAAAGCAGCTTTATACCGGAGCTGACTTTAGAACAGCGTGTTTAAATCAGCCTGGGAGATCAGGCCCTTCTGATTTCTCCATTCAGCTCATCTTTCATATGGACACGTGCTAGAGAAGTAAATACAGCAGGCAGAGCTGGTCATAATACTTTTCCCAATGCAACAGACAGCACATGAGAATCTGCACGTGTGTATGTGCACGCACACCCACACACACACACACACAGGTGTTGATACAGATGGGACTAAATCAATCAGAGCACCACAGAGCTGGTCAGAAATCAGCAGCTAGCATGTCTGTGGTTTTCTCACAGGAGGAGTAAAAAGAGTCACAGAGAGAGAGAGACAGACAGTCAGTACGTTTACATGGACAACAATTATCCAATATTAACCCGATTAAGACAATACTGTGATTAAGAAACTAGCATGTAAACAGCAAGTTTTAATTACCTTAATCTGATTAAAGTCATACTCGAAGTAAACACACATCGAATTAAGACAGGTGGAGTACTTCTGTTTTAGTCGCATTATGGACGTGTATTACAGACATGTACACACCTTAATCACGTTATGAACGTCGTGTGAGACTTTTCACTGCATTTTGCGACTGGACACGATCACACGCGGCAGTGCTTAACCGTTTTACGGCAAACAAGAGAGTACGGCAAACAAGAGAGTACGGCTGCGTCCCAAACCGCGTACTTGCCTACTATAAGACTATTGTGGGGAAAAATACATGTATCTCGGCTACTCTATAGACGGTAAGTACACGGTTTGGGACGCAGCCCACGGCTTCAAGCAGTTGTCTATTAGGACGCATAGCATGACAAATAATTAACTGCGCTTAAAGCGTTCGTAAAAAAAATTAAATAAAAACACCCAAAACTGTATACGGTACCATAATGAAGACGAACTATATGTCGATATGTGAAATTCTGGAGGGACGTCGGACGGCGTGGCGCGGTGACGTAATGACGTGGGCTGTTAATCTAACTTTGTTCTAGAACATGTAAAACGGGAACATGACAGGAATATTCTAAAAGCGACTCATGTAAACACCTTAATCACATTATTATCTTACTCAGAGTAAGGTCAATAATTAGATTACTGCTGTCCATGTAAACGTAGTCAGAGAGAGACAGAGAGAGAGAGACAGAGAAAGACAGAGAGAGAGATCATACAGATTCATCATAATGAAATTCCAGGACTTTCAAAGCACCATTTTTTTTTTTTGAGGGCTGCAACTAGGGATGCCACGAGAACCAATACTTTGGTATCAACATTCTTAAAACGTGACGGTACTTGTTTTTCTGCAGTAGTGTTAGTACCGTTTGTAACGAAAGTACAGAGGTTGTGATTCTTCTGGACCTGATGGGGGCAGCAAATACGCGCAAGTGTTTTAGTCGGTCCACAAGGGGTGAAGAAGAAGAACGCCTACAAGCATACGGGAAAAACTACAGAAGTTTAGCTTAGCTTAACAAGTTTAGCTCCGCCCCGACTTGTTGAGAGGTAAAGAGAGGAAAGCACACCGGCAACCGATGCTATCGTTCATTTCAAACAAAGCGAGGAAACACCTGGAATTTGGCGAAGCACTGAAAAGACGGTCCTATATTATGTTTGTTTGAGGCAGCTGGCATTGTAGCTGTGAAACCAGCTAACACTATGCTCCATGTAATGTTAGCGATAGCCAGTTTTTTGTTAACGACGCCAATGCAATGCAGTGTTATAAACTACCTCCTAATGGGCCTCCATGCATCGCCATTGAGCCCGTGTCCTGTCAGCAACATGTAGCCAAATGTCACTAATAATTATTCAAATGTTCATGCTTTTAATAAATCTTTTTGGCCTGATACCATATCAGTGAATTTAAACTAATGCTTGCATTCAGAGTATAAGGGGTGTGTGCGCGCGCTTAGGAGTGCACCTCCGGAGACTCATTGTCAGACAGTGTTTGATGACTAAAATAGCCTCCGCTCTCTCTCTCTCTCAGAGGAGGATGTCCTCCAAAGAGTTTTTTTTAATTTTATTTTTATACCACACCGTGGTATTGGTACCGACTACTAGATTTTTGGTATTGACATCCCTAGCCGCAACTAACAAATATTTTGATAATCGATTAACCTGTCAATTATTTCTTTGATTAGTTGGATTAAAAGGCCAATTTTCATTTTCTGTACTTTTTCAAAAAAGCATGTTATTTCACATTCTGCCCAGTGTTGTCCAAAACGTCGTGCAAATGGAAGGCTATGAAAAAGGTATTAAAATGTATCTACGAGGATTATGCTATACATAAATAAACAACAACAAAAAAACCTGACCGTCCACAAGCTTTAAAGCAGAAGATAAATCACTATATTAAAAATGCTGAAAAAGAAAAACAGAAGCAGAAACTAAGTGTTAACTGGTAAGAGGTTGAATGTTCTGCAGTAACACACACATTCACATGTTACTTTATTCTGTAAATGTATGACACTGCTAACATTTCTATACAATTGCATATTACAACCCCATTACAGTTACTGCGCTCATAAACACAATTACTTTTGTTTCTAAATATAGCATCAAACAAACAATGTTTTATCAAAATGTATATTTGACAGGAGTTATTGCACGTCATTTCTAACTGCACGCTGTTTGATTGATGCTTCAGTGTAAATTCTGTCGTTTATTATAACGGAAGTGATGTGTTAGTAATGTGAGTTTTTATTATTAATTTAGGACTGTAGTTTAATTCAGTGCTTTTTGTGCATCCATAAAAAGTAATGCATAAATACTATTATCTAATATTTTATATATATATATATATATATATATATATATATATATATATATATATATATATATATATATATATAAATAAAAAAGAGAAAGAGATGGAGAGAGACAGTAAGAGAGAGACAGACAAACAGGGAGAAAGAGAGTGAGAGAGAGAGAGAAAGATGAGAGAGAGAGACAGACAGACAGAGAAAGAGATAGAGGGAGAGATAGACAGACAGGGAGAAAGAGAGAGAGAGAGAGAGAGAGAGACAGTAAGAGAGAGAGACAGACAGGGAGAAAGATAGAGAGACCAATGGAGAAAGATAGAGAGAGAGAGAGACAGAGAGAAAGAGATAGAGAGAGACAGACAGTCAGACAGACAGGGAGAAAGATAGAGAGAGCGAGACAGACAAAGAGATAAAGAGAGATAAAGAGAGACAGTAAGAGAGAGAGACAGACAGACAGAGAAAGAGATAGAGAGAGAGATAGACAGACAGGGAGAAAGAGAGAGAGAGATAGAAAGATAGTAAGAGAGAGAGAGAGACAGACAGACAGAGAGAAAGATAGAGAGAGAGACAGACAGACCAGTCTGTCAGCATCACTCCCCAGAAAAAAGTGTTTAATCCTGGAAGACCTATAAATAAACTATGAGCAGTCACGCACAGCACCTCTCTCTGTGTGTGTGTGTGTGTGTGTGTGTGTGTGTGCGCACGCATGCGTGTGTGTGTGTGTGTGTGTGCGCGTCTATATGCTGATTTAAATGGGCTGGTGAGCACATGATCACGAGGTTTCTGTGTGTTTAAGTCGGTTCTTTGAAGCTCCACCTGCTTGCCAGATGAGCCACAGCTACTCCAGACCACGACACACGAGAGTGACTAGAGACACGGGCTTTAACGAAGAAAGTTAGAAATCAAGAGTAGTGCAGAGGCGACCACACACACTAAATAAATAAATAAATAAATAAATAAACAAACAAACAAACATGAATGATTTTAATCCAAATGTGAATTTAAAAAAAAAAAAAAACCCTAAAATATCAACAGTAAACATCAACACTTTACTGTCAACTTAAATCTAATGACAGTAAGTGGAAATCTCACAAATAAATAAATAAATAAATAAATGGTCTAAAGCACCAATAAACTGCCACAACGAGCTTAATATCTGAACAGCTGGACTGTGTGGAAAAGTCGGCACAAATGCTTTGGGGGGGGTACAAGTTCCAAGGAACAAGGGTTATCTCCGGTGAGAGAGAGAGAGAGACACACACACACACACACACACACACACACACACACACACACACAGAGTGATGGTATTCATTCAGAAACCTGCACATGTTTATTCTTCCTGAAGCTTGGAAACTCTGATACTCTTAATGAAAGCCAGCACACAGAGCAGAGACCGTCATAAACAAGAGGGTTTTTCACACTTGAAACAGTTAACCCTGGCTCATACTAAACCCCAGTCCTGGGTTATCTTGTCTCACGATTCACACTGATCGTACTTTACCCGGGATTAAGTATTCATAATCTGATGTTTCACAATGTACATTCCTACAGTTTACAGCCATGATTGCTTAAATGCAGCGTGCGAGCGGTTTAAAGAACGTCTGGTCTCGTGCTATGAGAGGGGGGAAAAAAGTAAACATGTAAATCGTCCTTGGCTGTTTTAAGCCTCCTGAGACACACAAAGGCAAAAAGACAAACGAACACACAAATGACGTGAATATTTTTTATATGTCGTTTAAGCATGGAGAGACTTGTGTTTAACGGTCATCATTTTTCCCTCAAATGCTGCAACTACTGTTTACGGCGTTACGTAACCAGGACACAAAAAACTGGTAACTGTGATCCCTTACACTTACGTCAAAAAAAACTAGTAATCGTAAAACAGGTTCATTTAGAAAAAAGGGGAATACTATTAGGATTACTAACAGGAGTTTTTTCATTTAAAATCAAAGAAATGAATCTTTTGACATTAAACAATATAAACAGCTGCTTGATTATAGTCCTGGTTCTCTCTTGCCAGTCATGACTCACATGACCAACCTCCTAGTGCACGCGCAAATACATTCTGCGCAAAGTTCCTTTGGTAGAAATGAACACATGTTCTCGGAATTGCTTTTCTTAGGGGGATGATGCGTCCTCTTTTCCCTGGACACGTCCCCTTTTTCAGATATTAAAAAGCGTCCAGCTGGGATTTCTAAACCTGAGAAAATTCCAGTCCAGGACTCGGCTTTAGTTTCATTATGATGTGCTTATGGTGTAATACTGCATCAAGTGTGCGCATGTTCGCGTGGCTTTAACCCCGCTCTGTAATTCCCGCCTTCTCGCACACCGATTGGTCGATTATAAAAGTCTTGCAGTGACTATTGGCCAAATTCTGCCTCTCAACCGTTATCCTACTCTCAGCGAACACGTGATGGCGAAACCAGATGATGGTCATACTAGCTTTTGTGATGTAATGTTACCAGCATCAGAAACAGTGATCTTTTATTTTTTCATTTGTGTTTAAAAATCCAGAGATTGAACATGTTAAGCTCTAAATAAAAGTATTTTAGATCATACTGCTTTTCTCTTGATTTTACATATATAATCCAAAAATAATCAGATTACATTACTTCCATTTTGTGTATTTGGATTAAGTTACTGATTACATTTTTTTTTATGAAGTAATTTGTAACTGTAACGGAATACATTTTTAAAGTAACCATCCCAACCCTGTATGTATGCGCATGTATAATAGTCATACACTGAAAGAAAAATTCTGGGAAAATTCAGGATGCACTTGGCCGAAAACCGAAACTGAATTTTATTTTAAAAGCCCATTTAAAATTTTTTTTTTTTTGTATTGTATTGTGTTATCAGACTTTGTAATTCATTTTATGAATTTCATGAATCTGAATAGAAAAACTACAAACCAATAAGATGATCATTTTTACTGAACACACCAAAACAAAATTAAATATATATTTATATATTTATAAATATATTCACTCAGTTCTGTAGCAAGCAAATAACAGATTTATTTTTTTTTATCCAAGTATCCAAATAATGTAACTTTAACTATTATGACATGCAAAACAGCAGTCAAGTAATGAACTTAGCAGCTCTAGGCTAGCATCTTGCAAATACAAAAAGTTTAAATATGCCTCACAATCATTTTAATGAAAACAGGCAGCGCACAGAATGGCAGAGGGCCTCTATTCTGTTGGTGCTGTTTTGCTGTACGCTGTATATTGAACGGGATGTCGTGTTATCAGGTGGTGTACCAAACCTGTCGTGGAAAAGTGCTTCGGCACCGTACCCCCTTTTGAAATTTCGGCGGGCCAAACAATGCAGATTGCGAAATTTGATGTCCTTATCAGAATCTTTGAAGTATTCCAAAAACCACTGATGTGATCGCCCTTTGTCCTCTGTGAAAATCTTTTGATCATCACTATAGTATATATCAATATATGAGTCTCTCAGGAGACTTCTGAATGGTTTGCTGGATAAAACAAATTCCCTTATACAATCACGCAAGCACGTCACTCATGATTGATTACAAAGTCAAGATAAACATCAGACGTGTGGGATTAGAACAATTTGGATTGCGTGCAAGCTCTAAGTCATGTCAGTCAACATTAACAGACATTCATGGCATGAAATCCTCAAATCTTACTCTTGCTTCAGGGGATAATCCCAACTGGACACCGCAGATCTGTACCCAAGAACTGCTGCTGTAATCATAAAGACTGTCCTGTATTCATCACATTCACAATCTGCTCACACTGAACATCCTTTTAACTTCAGTCTTTACTCTTCTGCACCCTTCTGTCACGTTGCATGAGGAAGTGACGATGTTTCATACTTAGTGCTACTACTAATGTTCACGTTGTATAAAATGGCAGGCTCATTAATATCCATAAGCAATGTTTTGTTTTTAAAGGAATCAGACAGCGCGAGTGTGTGCTGGAGCGATCGACTGAGCTGGCGGTAATTTATGATCACGCAGAAAACTGTATATAAAAAAAAGGACAGAAAACGATCAAGGTGGTGTTTCAGAGGAAATTTGAGGTGATGGAGTCACTGGTGTGTTTTCTGAGCCTCGGGCTTGCAAACAGCTTCCCGCTGATGGAGCTTATGGAAGACGATCAAAAGATTTTCAGGTCCAAAGCGGCAACATAATGAACGTGGCAGGCTCACGCATACTGATCAAAGTTAGACCTGCTGTTTCATTACATAAGGTGCACATCTGAACTGAAGAGAGCTTTGTAGTGACAACCTGAAAAAAGGGCTTTTTGGGACAGGGTGTGCTTCGCGTGTGGGTTCTTTCGGTAGCAAGGTGACTGTACGACAAAGAAAAAAAAAAAGATTAAAAAAAAAGCAAAACACAGGAACTGAGAACAGACCTGATTTTCCTAACAAAAGATACTGAGAAGTAATTGACGTCTCATCTGCATCTAAAGCGACACAGAACGACGCAAATGAAAGATAAACCTCGGTGAGGATCAAAGCGGAGTGCTCTGAATCACCTGCACTGCAGAAACCTCTGCTTAAAGATAGAAAAAACCCAGACATGAGCTCAGATTAAGGCTTTGTGATATTGCGTGTTATAATGAGTTTAGTTAAAGCTAATAACTCGTTACATTCATTTACAGCCCGGACTTCAGTTCTGCAGCATTCATGACCTTGCTAAAGGAAGTAAGGCCGTGTGGCCACCAGAGCATTTGTTCCTGAGGTCAGCATATGTTTTCAATTGTTTGCAAAGTGAGTGCCACTTTTTTAAAAATGCGGCAGCGTGATGAAGCGCCGAGCGTCTGTTCCACGCTTGGCTTTTATTCTGGTTGCCAAGAGTTGAAAAATGTAAAAGGTTAGGGACAAGTCAGGGGTTGGTTAGGTGTTCACGGAAGAGGTGGGGCTTTAGCTGTTTTTTGAAGATAGTGACGGATTCTGGTGTCCGGATTGAGGTTAGAAGTTCATTCCACCACTGAAGGACAGTTAGTGTGAAGGTTCTGGAAAGGGACCTCATGCCTCCTTGTGTAGGCACTACAGTCCCAGGCGCTGGTCGTTAACTGATCGCAGGTTGCGGGAGGGAACATAAACCTCAAGAAGAGTGTTGAGGTAGGGAGATACCGTTCCAGATAAAGACTTGTACGTGACGCATACGGTTTCTTCGGTTGAATAAGTGCATCATCCGGGTACTTTGCACTTCTTGTTGGAACTTTCAGTGTGAACACACTACTCACACTATTAATCCTTCAAAATGGCACTGAATAATGCAGAAGTATGCGATTTGGGACACACCTCTGGTTAGTGGGTGGGAACTGCCGAAAGAACAAATTGGGGCGAAAATTGGAAAATAAATATCAAAACAGAACCTTATAATATGTATAAGTGTGACAAAATGGCACAAAGATTTAAACACCTACAAAGAAGTTGTGGCAGTACAATAACTCAGTAATTATCCAGCTGTGGCAGAAATAAATAAATAAATAAATAAATAAATAAATAGAAAAGTAAACTAAATCCTGTCCTTTGAAGCAGGCAGCTTCGTTTGCATCCGTTTCAGCTGTTTTGCATCGTCTGTTTCTCCATACACTAAATTTTCCACTCCAGCCAGGCATAATGAAGCTCTCTGGAAAGTTTAAGCATGTCTGTTGGATTGCTTGGGCTTTTTAAGGTGCAGATTTAAAACTGAAATAAAAAACAGGTGGAAGGAAATAGCATTTGTGCCAACGTGAATTTATGTAAAACGGCGTTTGCTTGGTTAAGAGGAATTATGTCGGACTCCTCTATTATCACAGGCTTTGCTATGAAGCCCAGCAGCACGACGGCACAATGTTATCAGCTTCACTGACAGTTCTTGTGATGAAGAAGAAAAAAAAACGGGTAAAAAAAAACAAAAAAAACACCTCAACAAGAAACGAAAAAGCCGTAGGAGATTTTCAAAGAATCTGTTACACGCTAGACTGAATCGCTGGAGTGAGGGGGGGAAAAAAAAAAAAAAAAAGCCCCAGTGACCTTTTAACCTCTCGAGCCGTGCTTGGAAGGACGATATTCTTGTGAGTGACTTTTGAACAAAACCACGTTGATGAAGCCATCTGTTCAGGCAGCGTTTAAGAGCAGCAGATGTGCCAGTGAGTCTTCGCTCATCTTTGTTCTCCCAAAAAAAAAAAAAAAAAAAGAAAGAAAAAAAAAAAAAAGAAAGAAAGAAAGAAAAAACAACAACAACAACAACAACAACAACAACAACAACAACAAAAACAACACCCTCATCGAGTCCGTACAGATCTGGTCATTTCCTGTTAAGCTCAGCAACTCGATTCTTTTCTGGAAAACGTAAATCAATAATATATTTTAAAAACACTGCTGAACACGTTATTCAAAAGATTCCTGAAGCAGGGAAAAAAAATTTTAAAAAAAAGACGTGTTTGTGTGTGTGTGAGAGACAGAAACAAGTCTTTGATGGGGATTTGTGGAAGAAGAAGAAAACTGTGCAGTCTGTGATGTTTAATGGCGGTTCTGGATCTGGGTAGTCATGCTGGAAAGCAGAGATGTAAGCTTACGTCACTGGCAATTTTCATTTTGTTGCAAAATTCAGGGATTTAGCGATTCACGAGTAGTACTCTTCCTGGAAAGCAAACAATTTGAAGAAATGAACACTAACACACACACACACACTCCATTTTAACCAGACTTCTACAGAGCATTTGTGTTTCTACATTGTAGTGTTGGTGATCCAGAGAGTGTGTACACCACCCATAATGAGGTACAACTGCACATCACTTTTAACACTGATAAATGTCTATAAGCAGCTGGTCTCAGAAGCTACATAAACACACACACGTGTTGGTACACTTTTCTGGCCACCAGCTTCAGAATCTTTGCCCTCTTCTCCTCCAGACAACATATACGTTTGAACACCGTGACATAAGCTTTTCAGCTCAGAATATAAAAACCACATAACTGATCATGTTTCGCTGAACCCCGTCTTCTGAGGAGCTTTATGTGGAGAACTTAGTTTTATGTAGTAAACATGCCCGGTTGTGTTATATATAGCGGATCCAATCGGGCAGGTGGACAAAACAAGTTAAGACTCTTATGGAAGGCTGCTGTTGGACCTAAGGACAGGAGAAGGATCGAAGGGAAGTGGGAATCGAACAGTTCAAAACATTTTGCTGAAGGTACATATGAATTCTCTTTCAGTATTTTTTAAACTACTGACAAATTAAAATGGCGATCGCAGAAATGAACACAAAATCAAAAACGCCGCAATATTCGGAGGAGCTCGTAACTTTTTAAAGTGCACCTATTATGGTTTTTCAGATATTACCTTTCATGTAGTGTGTTATGACAGGAAATTCTCAGTTAACGTACTGTATCCCCTGGTCCTACCCTTGGACAGACTTTGACTCAGCTGATGTGTGTAGAGCAGCAGGTGGTGGGATTCGGAAGCATGTGCTGTAAGTTTTTAAATCAGTCACAAAAGGAAGTAAGGGTTATTTTCTTTCTCTGGTTGATGAACCTACTTATCTGCAACTACAAATGAAGAAAAAAAAAAAACTAATATCCTGTACATGTAATCTGCTTGTCTAGGGCACCCGGGCTACAGATTTGTCCACTCCTGCTGATACTCCTCACTTAATGAGCTTAAATAAAAATAAAAAAGGCACAGGAAGTACACATCGGTGTGAATCAAGCTTGGGCAAAGCTCCAACTCTCTCGCCGTGTCTTGAGTCATTCCCTCAAGTGTGAGAAGACAGAGAAACAGCGAGTGTGTTTACTGACACTTAGTGACTGTATTACATCCCATTCACAGCATGACGCACTCTACAATCAGTTAATACAGACGATAGGACAGGAGCGCCAGAAACGATACAGGGTACAGCAGCATGCTCTACTCATGCATACTCAGACAGCACAGGGACAATCGAAGTTCCTTTTTACGCTCTAGAGTCACTTCCTCAGGGGTGGGAGTAGGTAAGAGATGGTCAGCAGCAGAAAATATAGAGGAAAAAAAAAAAGAGCAAGAGAGAGAGTGAGAGAGAGAGAGAGAGCACAAGAGAGACAGAGGGGAAGAAAGAAACATGACAGGGCTGATACAGGAAATACATGCATGACTTCACTGTCTCACATTCAACACCGCTAAATAATATAAACCAAGGTGTGAAATTAACACTGATGCATGGTATGTTGGTGAAAGCATCAGTGTGTTGGATTTTCATATTATTTCTGTAAATATATTTCAACAAAGCATGTTGCATTTATGATGATGAGGATTATAATTATTACGGGCGTCAGTAAACAGCAACGATGGTGATCACGTGTAAGTGGTGTTGGCTACAATATGTGGCAGCATTTCTCAGAATTAACATCTTTAGCCCTAACAAATACATACAACCCTACGTGTACATTAAGCATGAGCAGAATGACAAAAAAATATATCATGATATTTTAAAATATTTCTATGATACATAGAGTGTATCACGATATACAGGTTTGCGAACAAACTGCCATCAAAACATATGCATTTAAAGTCCCTGTGAAGTGCCTTGAAAGGCACAGCATTCATCGGGGTGTTGACGTAAGTCAGGGTAGGACATATCAAGTGGCTCCTGCCCCACTTTTTAAACAGCCTTGAAAAGGTAGCTTTAGCTTTTTTTTTGGGGGGGGTCATTTATGTGGACTCCATTTATTTTCCATACTGCTTATGCTACACAGGGTCACGGGGAGCTTGGAGTGGATCCCAGGGAACTCGGGGAACAAGGCATGGTACACCCTGGACTATGGGTGCCAACCCATCGCAAGGCAGAGTCACACTCACACAGCGGAGATGGGAATCAAACCCCCAACCCCGGTGATGTGATGCAAACATACTAACCACTGCTTAAAAAGATTCACAAGTGTCATTTGTTTTCAGTGCAGAGTTGTGGTCATATCACTAACTGTAACAAGTTTAGATCTGCTTTATTCTCTCTCTCTCTCTCTCTCTCTCTCTCTCTCTCTCTCTCTCTCTCTCACACACACACACAAAACCTTCCTTCCTTGAGCAGATTCATCTTATAGCGCACAAGCTTGAATGTGACAATTTCTCATCATCTCTGAATATGAAGCTTCTCTTGTGGTAAAAGAAAGCACAGGAAGTTGTAGGAGGCCTGGGGTGTGTATTCTCAGTCTTACAGTCAGCGTGTGTCACACAGAACATGCGTTTGTGTGTGTGTGTGTGTGGTGTGTGTGTGTGTGTGTGTGTCATGAAGCGCCACTCCTGGTCACCCTACAGACCATTCGCTCTAGGTTGATTTCCCATCTCCACATTTCTCTGCGTATAGAACATGCTTTCACATCGTCAAGTTCATTCGCAGAGTCAAATTGGGGTGAAAGTGATTCGTTTGGTTTGTTCGCAAATCAATTTGGTTTCAGGCTGCACATACAAAAAAAAAAAAAAAAGGAACCTGTGTGTGTTGGGTGGTTGGTGGGGGACAAACAAAAACAAAAAAAATAACATTGGCGTGTAGGACTGAAAACGCACTCATACTCCTGTCTGGTCAAAAACGTGCAACAGAGAAAGTAAACAAAGCAAAAGAATATATTAGCATTAGTATTACATTAGTGCTGAAGAAATTAGTAGATCATTAAATAAATGTATAAAACATCACATTTCTACAGCTCTGGTTCAGCAGTTCACACCTACAAAAAAAAACCGCCAGAAAAATCCACGTCAGATTTGGATCACTTCCTGCAATCGATTCAGAGTCAAATGGACTAAATACTTCATATGACTCATCATGCGATAAACTGAATGTTAACCCAAGGTCAGTGTGTGCGCATTTGGATCAAACATGGTCAAAAAGTACAGCATGAAAAAATAACTCAAGCTGCTGAGAACCCATGCCAACTGATTCACTTAATTCAAAGAGTCATCCATGATTTGACTCATGTCACTGATTGACAGATTTGCTTTGCCTCACTTCTGTTTCTCAGCGACATTAATCACCGATGGTCATCAAAAGCGTGTCAGTAACATCCTATTTTTAAACCAGGATACCCGGAATCACACTTCGACAGACTGTTCCTCTTTTCTCCTTACAGTAAATCACTCTGCTGAGAAGACTTTCAGCTGTGTCACAATCCAGACACTGTGGCAGCTCTCTGAAGTAGCACGATGAGGTTTGAACTCATGTTTCACTCATGGTTCTACTGCAAATGAAGGGGGGTTGGGACGGCTCTTTGGAAATAAGAGTTGGCTCAAAGATTCGACTCGTTCACAAATGACACATCGGTACACGACGATTCGTTCGGAGCGCTGCTTTATCTTAAAGCAGAAACGCGCTGTTTTTAGGGGTCTCCTGCATCGCTATAGCACGGCCTCAGAAATCTTACAAGCAGTAGCGATATCAGACACTTCTGGAAGCACCGTGGTGTATCTGTGCTGAAGTGTTGGATTTCCATCATGATAAGCTTCAAATCACTATCACAGAAGTACCACAGAGACCACAAGCTGAAAAATCAAATGCTTGATTTGGCTACGCCTTTTTGCAAACTTTGTTAAACATGAACTACTTTCGCACGGCCTTTCACAGTGATGTTTGCTGGTAAATGAGACCTTTTAGCTCTATTCATGTTCGATGCTCGTGAATCGAACAAGGCTTTGGCTGAACGCGTGTCGTGATGACGTCACATGACGTGTCTTGGCCTAAATCTGCAGAAATTGGGGGTAATTTTGAAAACTTGCAAGCTTCTACGAATATTGTGGAGTTTGCTTGATTATGCGTTAATTTCTGCGATTCACAGAATCCTGAAGGGATTAAACTCGGTTAAAACTTGGTTTCAGTTCAGTTGCCACAAGAGCACTTCCAGGAGTGTATTTATACTTTAGTTTCCCCCACCACCCCCACAAGCTAGCTGCAAGAGTTAATATTTTATCTACTGCAGAAAGAACGCTACATATCTCTTTTATAATCTCACACACAAACACACACACACACACACACGTGCGCGCAGTACTCTGGGCAGAGGATCAGAGGAGGTGTCTGAAATCTGAAGTGGCCCGTGCGACTCATCCGGGTTTGTTCGCGGGGAAGAAGGCAGCTGTCCAGAAACAATGAGGCTCTTGTTTAGCATTTAAAAGCCACGGCGGCGTCCGTCTCCTCCGCCTGAATAGATAGAAAGTGGATTTTAACAGGATAAACCTGGATGAAAAGATGGAGCACAAAAGAGCGTGCGGCTCAGGCGAACCGCAAATAATAATCTTTGGCTTTACTTATTTACTTGCTTTAAGTCGAGTCCAGGAGGCGCTGCCTTGGCCGCCTCGGCCTTCAGCAGTAATCTCTGACGTTAAACTCATCCTCTTGTGTAATATTATCCTCTATTCCTGCTGTCTGACTGAGCTTTTCAGCCCTTTTAATCCCAAATGCGCACGCTCGTGCTTATTTACTTGTCGGGTCTGCGTGTATAAAACATAACGTAGAGTTCTTTTCACTCAAGTGGGACATAATGAATCGACATGAATACTGAGAAACCCAGCAGTGGGACATTACGAGCTGAGAGAGAGTCAGCGTTGAGTAAGAGTTCAGTTTTAGGTGAGCTATTAAGGTAAACATACGTGACATGTTATGGTCATGTGCCTGATAATGATCAATAATGAGAAGTGCTCAGTTTGTATTGTAACGAGGTGTGTGCACTACACTTACATAAAGCTGTCTGTACAGGATGTCAGAGGGTTTTTATGTGCTTGATGTTATCTGTATTCACGGTCGAGGCACATGAATGAAAGAGGGCTTTGGCTAAACGCGCGTTGTGATGACGTCTTGACCCGAACATGATTTAGAAAAATCAGAAGCGCCTCCAAATATTGTAGAGCTCGAATGATTTCCTGCTCATTTCTGCAATCGCAAAATCCTGGAGGGACTGACAGATGTATGTCTGGGAATTGTACTCGAACTGATTATAACTTTTTTCAGGTTGTTAAACCTTTGCTAAAAATCTAACGACAAAAAAAAAAAAAAAAAACTGCTTCTGGTGATGTTACAATCTTCAGTGTTTCTTCATGCAGACTAAGGTATATGTAAGTCCACAGTGGTAGAAGTGAAGAAATTTCTGGACATGGACAATAACTCTACATAGGCCTATTTCGTGTTTTATTTTATTTTACATTATTTGTATTTACTTTTATACAGTATATTACTATATACACATGCTGCCGTTTTTGTAATAATTTCTGTTTCTGCAACTACCGGTAAGAATTTCCCTCCAGGATGAATAAAGTCGTTTACTTTTATTTTATTTCCATATAACAGCACAGTCTGGAGTGTTTTATTCTGCTTTTAATCACAGCCATTACAATGTTTCATTTATTAACTAACGGTGCACATTTTAACAGTTTCTAGTTAGATTTTAATTTGCGAAACGTCCAAGAGACAATGTATTGCTCTCACATACGTTACAGCTGTGATAAATGGTTGCTACCTCACCAGCCTCTCGCGCCACATCAACGAATACACGGTTTTCCTTTCTTAAACACCACATTTTTTAAAAATCTGTTTACTGTTAGTTTCAGATTATGTGGAGTGTCCACCTGCTACTTTAGAAACAATAACTTATTAGAACCAGCGCATTAATATAAAAATCATGTTACAGATGGAACTACTGCCCGAGTCGTGCTGTTGTATGAAAATAACGCACACCTTCAATTGACCAATCAGATCTGAGAATTCCAAGAAAATAAATAAATAAATAAATAAATAAATAAAAACAGGCCAGGCTAGCTAATGGTGAAGAAGCTAGCTTAAACAAGAAGAGTATAAATAAAACAAACACAGAAAGAGAGAGAGAGAGAGAGAGAGAGAGAGAGACTGGGTTGAATACAGACTCCACTAATGCGTCTGTCATTCGGTATTTCTAGCTTTAAGAGCAGTATAAAAAGCTCCCATGAGGAAAAGAGTGCTTTTCCACTGCACACGAGGGAATTCCTTTATGTCCAGATCTTTAGGATTTCAGCTCGAGGAAATTGCTGGAGCGCGAGAGAAAAAAATAAATGTTTCAGAAGAGGACCTTGGCTGGTTGAGAGGAGACGCTCCTGAAAGCTGCAGCTCCTCCGCCTGTTACAGCGAACGACCCTTTCAGATGTTAACCCGGCGTTGCGTAAAGGCACTTATCAGTTTATGACAGATTTGCATTATGGGAAGTGGAGAGGAGGCCATGCGTCGTTTCCTGCTGATATGCTTTATGATTCGCCGATTGTTACGTACAGAACAAAAGGCCCGCTCGATTTTTTTCTTCTTTTTACGAGATGAAGGAGGATTTCAGTGCTTTCTCCAAACGAATAAATGAGGCACGATCAAAGGGGACTGTACATCCATCGTGATTCAGCGTCACATTCTTTCAAACAAGATCGGTTTGAGGTTTTAGCAGGAAAACGCTGGATTTCTTGATTACGCTGCGTCAGTCCATCCGTGTTTAGGATGTAATCACTTTTTTCTTTCCATCATAAGTCGGTTTGAGGTCACGCAGGTTACCACAAAACCACAGACATTGCACATGCGTCACCAGGAAAAGCTGAATTGCGCCGATCTGGTTAGCATTTCGGTCTCGAGAGAATGGAAGTGTGGATATCAGGCAATAATGTGACTAATATGAGATCAGTACTACACTGAATCTGAAATTCTGAATCAGACTGAAATAAATCTTGCATGTGAACAGACACGATTAGGGTTTTCGCTCGCCACCACAACGCCTGCGATGTTTCCCCAATCACACGTTAAGGTGTTCTGAAGTACTGGGGGGGGGGGGCGGAGAGATATGACAAAAAATATCACATCATGAGTCTCAAAAATATTTCTACGATACACAGGTCTGAGAACAAATTTCCCAGTAAAGGAGTGGAGGTGAGAATAGTGATAATAATAATAATTTTACATGTTCAGTGATGTTATGTGATGTTTAAGATTTATTTATTTTTTTTACATTTAAAAACTTACATTTTTATTCATTAAAAAAATCTGCACTGAAAATCTGTACAGTAAAATCTCAGAAAAGCATAATGTGTTATAATTATCAATAATATATTGTCATATTGCCTTCATATTACGATGGTGTCAACATCTGAAATTGTGCAGGTTTTAGATCATCATAAATTTTTACAAACGAGCGGCGGTTTGGGAAACCAGTCGGACATCGCTGTGTATGAATTCTGGCAAAACAACCTTTTTTCCAATTAAACTGAGTAATTAAATAATGAAATAAATATAATTAGCTTGAGTTTTTTTGGTTTCTAACATACTTTGAGAAGTCGTAAATATTCTTTAAAAAACATTTCTGTGACGTTTTGTTGTTTACTTTTGACTTGGAATCATTCAAGCCAATTATTTGGATTTATTGCGTCATACCTCATTTGCATACAGCTGGGAAAATCTCCATATGAAATACGTTAATCTTAATTTTCCCAGTGAGAGCTGCATTAAATAAATAAATAAAATCTACGCCCTCCCTCCCCCAAAGTTATACCAGTGACCTAAATGTTCTGCACTTGCGTATAAATAGAAATATGAACACTATTAATAAATCACTGAATGTAGTGATGCCATTTTAAATTACTTTCAGGATGCAATTTAATGCGTTAATTATACTTCCTGCTGTAACGCACGGGGTGAAATAGGAAGTGTGTGAAGACGAACAAACCATGTGACTACAGTGATGGGAAGCCTGACACACACACACACACACACGGTTACGAAAGAGGGACAGGTTTCTTTTATAATTACGTCCACAACGGACTGAAATGAGCGAGTTCATTCCATAAAGCAGCGCGGCACTGGACTCTGAGAAGTACGTTGTGTACACATGGAAGTGTCGGTCATGTCATTCAGAATAAACACACTGCTTTTTTTAACGGTAAAAGAACAATAACTGCACACCACATCTCTCTGAGAAATGTCACACAGTCGCTCCACAGAGAAATATCCAGCTGATGAAATATTAAAGTCACAGGATGAGAAAGCACTCTTATTCTCACTCTTCCAGAAACCACATGATTCAAAGGAGCAAATAACACAGTGTGAACGCGACCGGTCGTCTGAGCGGCTGCCAGAAATAACGGCACTCCCACATTACGAAACGGTGCGCAAACGACAAGAAAATAGAAGACGTCCTGTTTCACTGAGAACTGTGCGATTATAAACTGAATTCAAATGGAATAATAAATGGAAACGGAAAGGTGCAAAAATTCAATTGAAAAACGAAAAGAGAAAGTAAAGGAATAGGGAAATGGAAAGGAAGGAAAAGGAAAGGAAATTGAAAGGGAAGGGAAAGGAGTGAAAATGGAACAGAAATGGAAAGAAAATTGAGAGGTAAAGGAAAGAAAATGGAAAGAAAGGGAAGGGAAAGTAAATTAAAAAGGTAAAGGACATGGAAAGAAAACTGAAAGGAAAAGGAAATTTAAAGGGAAGGGAAAAGGAAATGAAAAATGGAAATATAAAGGAAAGGACAACAAATTGAAAAGAAAAGAAAAAACATCTATAAACATTTTTATGAACTACTCAAATAACAGACTCATTATCTAAATGTGTATAATATTACTCTGATTATTCATAAGACTCATTTTTATTCCTGAAAATTTTGACTTGCAGAACACATTGTTAATTAAAACTGTGACTGCGCTATTGAGGTTTAGATTAAATATCCACATGCCCCTGCGCTCCCCGGACCTCGCTCTGAGAACCACAGCCAGAAGAGAGTCCTGTATTCTTTTGAAAACTTTCAGTACACAAATTTTTCGTCAATAAAGCCTGTGTGCAGAGGCCTTCTGAGCGTGATGAACCTGCTGTGGAAAGGATGCACCCCTCGGCTTGTTACTCGCGCTCCTGTACCCTGAGCTTAGCATAAATCATTTCTAAAAGCTAATCCAGCCACGAGGCACTTGCTTCCTCGTGTGAATTACAGAAGAGAGAGTGATGCACTTCTGATCAGTGATTATTAAAGGCACGAGACGGATTTCTAGGCGTTATGTTTACCTGCAGAGAGCATATAATTAACCAAAAACTACCCAAGTGACAGCAGGCCTTAAAAGACGAGTGGGGAAAATGTAACTTCTACATCAACACACTGAAGAGAAACAAAAAGGAAAAATAAATAAATAAAATAGCAAATCACTTCATTATTTCCCTCCAAAACTACAGTAGCCTTGTTAGAAATATATGTTCTGTTGTCGTACTCGTAATAACAACAAGAGACGTCACCGATACGATACTAAGAGGAAAAAATGATGGATAGGAAAACAGAGAATAAAAGAACGAATCAAATCCGATGCCGTAACGAAAGGAAAAGAGGGGAATTAGACTTGAAAAAGATTTGTTTGGAAATGGAAATCTCTCAGTAAAATAGAAAGAGATAAGATTGGACATTTTTCTTAGAATGTTATAATAATACTTTATATTTTATTACATTTACCATCCAAGTGAAAAAGCTCAAATTTAAAAATAAATAAATATACATAAAAAAATAAAATAAAATAAAATAAAGACACTGTGGTTTTGTGCAAAGCGTGTTTTTAGCTATGCATTTCTTCCTAAATATATATATATACATATTAATTAATTAATTTAAGTGAAGTACTCCCACGAAAAAATCCAAAAATTTTCAGAAGGCTTTAAAGAAATAATACGGGATGAAATATCGGACGGGTATCGAAATCAGCTGATGCCCAAGGTTTCAGTATCAGTATGGTGAAAAAGAAACCGAGGTATTGGGTCATCTCTAATACTAACTCGAGGTAACTAGACTCACCTCAAGTTATTACAAGAGAATGGAAAGAGCTGGATGACTGAAAGACTTTGCGTAGCTTGTGATTTATGCGCGCGTTAGGTCTCGATGTTATCCATCATCATCATCATCATCCCTGAGTGGACTGACGAGCATCGGTTCCCTCCTCCTACCGCAGGATACGCCGGAGGAAACGTCTGGCACACTGCGCTATGTTACGTTACACAATAAATTTGACGCGCTTTCCAGGTGACAAGTGTGAAACCTAATACATGCGAGTGTTGCTTTCAAAACATGTCAACGGTTTCAAGTTGCTCCGACACAGATCAGGGCACAGTTTCATCTCTGATGTTAACCAGGAAACTAACACATGCCTTACAGTTTCAGTCTGAGGCCTGACTTTATACTGTAAAACTGCAAAACAGTGCGTGTTTAAACCATGCACACAGTATAGCTAACTGCAGGTGTGCTGTTACAGGAAAATAATCAAAGACACGGAGGTGTGTTGTAGCAGAGTCACCGTTAGCACCTTCTTTTCTTTTGTTTTTGTTGTTCAAAAACAGCATTGAAGTGTTTCATTCCTTATACACCATATCAGTTTCGTTTTTATTAAAGAATGACAAATCACTTTATAGTTACATTTAACGTTCTAGGACGTTTACGAAACAAGTTCCTGCTATCATGTACGTTACGGCAGTCGTTCTCTCGGTTTATCTTAAATAATACAGAAAGTATAGCTACAGCTAGTCACCTAGCAACCGTAATAACATTCCTGTTGTAGAAACATTAATACATTAGAGCTTTCGGTCCGAACGGGATTTCACAGGTTGGTTTTTTTTGTGATCGTTGCGGCCAAAAAATGCTCGATTTTGCGGCATCTTTTTTCTCTCTTTAAATTCTTTTGAACTGGTGAAATTGTTCCACAGTGATGTTTGTTGGTAAATGAGACCTTTCAGCTGTACTCATGTTTGGCACACGTGAATCAAAGAGGGCTTTGGCTGAATGCGTGTTGTGACGAATCTTGGCCCAAATCTGCGGTAATTTTGAAAAATTACACACTCCTCAGAACATTGGAGTTTGCTTGATTTTGCATTCATTTTTCTGATCACAAATTTGCAAAAACCTGGAGGGACTGAGCTTTTACCTCTGCCGGTTATAAAGCGCCGACACTGGTGACTCCTTCCATAAATTTTTTACCAAATGTCTCCTCGTCATCAACGATGCTGCGTTTTTCTTTGTTAAATAACAACTTTTTTTTTTTATCTGTTAAGCCGCGTTAACACACACCTGTGGCTTGCCTACTGACCGAGCTGCTGTTACTAAAAATCAAATCAACACCTCCTGACCAATCAGATTGAAGAACTCAATATATAGCAATGATCTCCTGAGAACTGAACTCATCTGTAATTATTACGGTTTGGTCATCACAGGTGAGAGTTAAAGGACTTAAAGATTCACTAATCGAATTCAAGCTTTGGGATCATCTGATCGTGAGATCTCCAGGAATTAATTAAACCCCGAGTTAGTGTATTCGGTTGAAAAGGTGACGGGGGCATTTCAACAGAGTTGTCAAGTGGAGTCAAATTAGATCTGTTACGTCACCTACTTCTCGAGAGGTTCAAATCAAATCCAGTGATCACATGAATAAAATGTGATCGATTACCAGAATCGGTGCGTTAGACGGTCTTACGATATGCGACAGCGTCACCTCAGACACATCCCGACGAAAACCTAACTTTTCTATGAACCACAGGATCGTTCAGGTCAAACGTGATCAATAAGATCACAAACAAAATCTCGACTACGCCCCTGACGCGAGATCCTCGTTTAAAAAAAAAAAAAAAAAACCTTCCTGGAGAGGTCATAGTGGACCCAAATCAAGCAAAATAATCATTTGTGGGCATGAAGAAGGTATACTTAAGTGCAAAGTAGACATTATAATTACATTATCATCATGCCAACTGATATCAGACAAAGCCTGTTCTTTCTAAAGATCTCTGCTCCTGATCCAATCCCGCAGCCTGATTACTAAATGTGATTAATTAGTACTGAATCTGGAACTGTAAGAGCTCCAGAAACATGCGAGCACTCCTTCAGTCTGCTCTCAAAAACATAGCGGTGGTGCTTGGAAGCAAAAGCAGAACTCAAAAAACACACTTCAGTTCAAATTCAAGCAAGGTTATCATCAAATGTGATCAAGATCTGGGTTGGTTCCTGCTGGCGCTCCAGGAATCGGTTAGCATGAACAGTGCTGCATGATGAAATGCTTTGCCTAAAAGTTTACACACTCCATTCAGGGCAGTCGGGATATCCTTTAGCGTATTGTCAAGGCTAATCTGACATAACGCACGCAGCTGGATGTTCAGGATCAAGTGTGATCAAATAGGATCTCCACAAACAGTGCAGGTGGCGAGCGGATATCTAGAAATTACCGCAGTAGTATTTTCTTCTACTTTGCACCAAAAACCCCACCTTCGCATCGATGTAGCCAAACGTACTTCCCTGAAAATCTCAGCGCCAAAGCCGAATCAAGCGGATCATAACGCGGACCAAACGTTTTCCGAAGAGATCTTCAGGAACATACTGCATACTCGAGGTGTCACGTTTGGTCAAAGGGAACTCTAACGACACCATCACGTCAGCTCTCCACATCACCACCAAGATGTTTGGTGACATCATTTATTATAATACCGATATTATAATAAATGATGTCATCATATCTCCCAGCTCTGTAACTCGGCACTGAGGTGTCAAAGCTCCTCCTAGTGAGTTTGTAGTTATTTTCTAAAGTGTAATAAAGATACCACGACATCCTCGAGATCTCAGAAAAGTGTACTGCTGTGATGAAATTTAGCACGATATCAATATTATACCATCATATATGTTACGTCCAACCTTATCCCCCGAGTGCACCGACAATAAAATTGTCCCTTTCTATTTTATCGAGACATACCGAAGTGACACAGCTCCTTCTAGTCAGTTTGTGAGTGTATAAAGAAACATAATTAAAAGATATCGCAATGTCTCAGGAAAACATACGGTGACAATCTATTACAATAATCGATAACGTATACCGTCCAGCCGTATACCAGATGTTCTATGAAGCGCTCGGAAGGGTCACAGCTAATTCTAGTCAATGTGTCCATCCATTTTTACCACAGGGTCATGAGGGAGTCTGGAGCCTACCCCAGGGAACTCGGGGAGGGGGACACTTTGGACAGGGTGCCAACCCACGGCAGGGCACAATCACACACGTTCACACACAATTTAGAGATGTAAATCAGCATACATCAAAATAAAATAGATATGATGATGTGTTTATGGTTTTCCTTTTGGTCAAGCTGGATGTGATGTGTGCGTGGTGTGAGGTGTGTGTGATGTGTTTGATGTGTGTTTCCTCTCCATCACCCCCTGATCACTGATACTCACAGCTGACTTTCATTTCCTTTTGGTCAAGCTGGATGTGATGCGTGCGTGATGTGTGCGTGAGGTTTGTGTGAGGTGTGTGTTTCCTCTCCATCACCCCCTGATCACTGATACTCACTGCTGACTTTCATGCTCCCGAAGGCTGAAGGCTGAGCCACGGGTTTGCAGCTCTCCGCGAAGGACGTGGTCCTGGGCCGCCCCGACATGCTCCCAATCCTCAACACCGACTCCAACCTGTGTGTCAGCAAAGAAATATCCGCCTGGAGCCTCGACTTTTAATCTCCGACTAGGATTATTGTGTAAAAAATGGAGGACGGGATGAAGGGAAAGAGGAAAAATACCCTAAGACTATCTTCTTCTTTCACGTCCACAGCTTGTATTTCCTGCCTCCTTGTTTGTATTTGGTCGTTTTGTTTGTTTGTTTGTTTTCCCCTTCAAGGACTTGGCTAAAATCTTGAATACTGTTGTCAAGGCAAATTTTATTTCATCAGAAAACAGGGCCTCGAACAAACCGCTTCTCCTGTGTATTATTATAGTCTCTGTACACACAATATCAATATGGTGTACAACAGCCTCTAAAAAAAACAAGGAGTTTTTTTTTGTACTATTATAAACAGAATTCCAGTATATGTTTCATATTTTTTTCATACACTGAGGTGGAGATCCAGCAGCTCCAGCCATGGCGGATCCCTCCGCTTTCACCCAACGAGTCGAATGAGATTTTACCAATCACCGGATTTAAACACTGATATCCACCACTGGACTTCCGCTCCTCGTAACTCCATGCACACTGATTATTTTCCTTTTTAAAAATATTTTATTAAATCCTCCCAAAAAAACCTCCGCGAACCTGAAATCTTCCTTGTCTCTCTCCTCTTTTTTTAAAATTCCTTCTCCGTCCGTTGCTCTATGCTTTCTTCGCTCGCGCTCGTTCTTTTTTTTTCCCCCCTTTCCTCCAACCTTACGCACTCTACGTGCCTCCTAAAACGCGAATACGACGGCACGCAAGAAGCGTAGCAACAGGAATCGGAAAGCGTGCACGCGCACGCAGGCTTCGCGCCGGCCAATCCGACGCCATATGCGCTCCCAAAAGAGGCGGAGCGCAGCGCAGCGCGCCCGCTCTTAACCAATCGCATTTCGCGCGTGCCCAGAACACATGGCGTAATCTGCCAATCTTCACCGCTGCCTCCGGAGTTCCACGTGACGTAGTACACGTTTGGAAGGGCTCGGTTGCCAAAAGAAGAAGTGGTGGGCGGGCGCAGGCGCGGACGGAAAATCGATTGATCGCAAGAACAACCAATAGGACTCTACCGACGAAAAAAACGCAGACCAATCCTAAACCAGCGTTCTAGGTTGCGCTGGTAACTAATCCGCACAGTTGCTAGTTGACAACCTTTGTTTTGCCATCGTTTTTTTTATTTATGGCCTTAGAAGTTACAAATTAAGTGCGAAAACATATCACTCACCTTTTTTATTGTCCATAACTACATCTGTGATTTAATATTTTTTTCTAATCCAATAGCCTGCCGACATATTGAATTTACATAATAATAATAATAATAATAATAATAATAATAATAATAATATTGTCTGTAAATGGTCAGCTTGGTACGTTCTGGCACCATATAACAAAAAAAATTACATATAAAAATATAACAAATTTATTTGGGACTTTTACATTGTTTATTTCCAGAAGATACTGGCATTTTAAGGAGCAAATTTATCAAAATTTAAAACAACTAAATATATGAATATGTACAGGTGTATCTCAAAAAATTTTAATACTGTGGAAAAGTTCATTTTTTACCTAATTTAATTCAAAAAGTGTTTTATATATTCTAGATACATTACACATAAACTGAAATATTTCAAGCCTTTTTTGTTTTAATCTTGATGGTTACGGTTTACAGCTCATGGAAATCACAAATCCAGTATCTCAAACTATTAGAATAAAGAATTAATAATACAGAAATGTCGACCTTCTGAAAAGAATGACAATTCAAGATATCTACATTTACAGTCTGTTGCTTAGTACACCAGTGGTTTCTTTCTTCTTCAGGACATTCAATATTGTTGTATTGGCTATACCCATTGTTTGTGCGATGCTTCTGATTGATTTTCCCTCTTTTCTCCTCTTCAAAATGGCTTGCTTTTCTCCCATAGACAGCTTTCTGATCTTCATGTTGCCTTATCCTTTTAAACAACAAGCACAGTCTTCACTGGTGAAACTGAAGGCTAAAACCAAGAGTAAATGTTCAGAGCCATTTATTGTTTAAATAATCAATCTAAGAGACACAAGACACACTCCAAGACACACCTGAGTAACAAGCAACATCTGTTCCAATAGTTTTACTCACCTACAAATTGGGTGGTCTAAAACTAAAATGTCTTAAGGCTACAAGAAAATAAAAAAAGAAGCAAATGAATTTTCATTGCCTTTTCAATAGTTTTAAAGGGGACTGTACATTTCAATAAGTCAAAATATATTTTAAGACATCCACAATTATGTTACCAGAATATATTTAAGATAGCTTTAACTGAAATTATGACTCGGAAGTAGACATACCTCAAATTTCTTTAGGACTAGTAACAATCTACAATTTGTGTTTTAAGGTATTTAAGGCAAATATCTTAAATTGGAGCTTCCATACATGCGAACATGACAGTATTATCAATACTCAAAATGTGATTAGATGGTATCTTAAATTAGCATTTTGTCTAGTCATAAATGAAATACAGATATCAGTAATCTACTTTGTAGATTATGAATTTATGCACAAGCATTTCTTATCAGGTTTTTGTGGGAATACTGATTGGTGGTCAAACAGGGCATAACCCCTTTTTTGGCATATATATCTGATTTTGCACACATCCTGCAGTTTATGAAATTGTACAGTATCACCTGTTATGAGCCACCCTAAAGAATTGAATTGCTTAAACTGGTTCATTCAGGATGTTTTAGGATTAATAAGAAAGGAAAGCTATAGTAAACAGTAACAAAGCATACAAATATATATATTAAAAAAGCAAACACTCTCAAGTGTGAAAGCAACAATTCAGTTTAACATAAACCAGCACAGCAAAACAGCAGTTGAGGCAGTCACTGGTAACAATCTTTTAAAAAAAGTTTTAAATTACATAAATAATAAACTAAAACTTTATCTAGTTATCAACACAAACATCATCTACAAAAAAAACTCACATTCAAATTTGAGGAATAAATAGAAATCCAAAACAAATTTAAAGTTTGACATTTCAGACTGTATGAACATGTATAAACTGTATTACATGAACAAACAAGTAGTTGTTTTATCGTTTTATCATCCACTTGGTCTCTTTTTAAAGAGAGATATTAAGACACATCTTCAGTACAGATTGAGATTCTTTACAGATGTGTTAAAGCATGAGAATAACAGCTAAAATGGCTGAAAAGAGCTTTTGACTGTAAGGTTTAACCTAAAGGAAATTCTCTAAGTTGTTCAGAATATGTGTTTTGCTTCAGACATCGTGCATTTCATTTAGAATAATTTAACTGTGTGTACAGTGCTTGTGTGTTGTAAAATTTTGAACATATATCATATAAATGAAGGTGTCAGTATTTACACATGAAAAACGTTTATGAGTATGAGTTATATAAAATGTAAACTCGTGCCCTTTTTCCTTCTCAGTGCTTTGCTCTTGGCGCTTTCTACCTTTATGCACTATCAGCTTGTTGAAGCTCAGCTACACTAATGAGACTTGAGGCTAAGAGGACCACTGTATCATCATTTTGTGTCCCTGTGGGTAATGATGGTGTATAGCATAATGCAGAATTGTGAGTAGGGGAGGATTTAGTGATATTGGGCAATATATAGGAATGGGCCCCTCATTTCAGTGTTTTAACATTGATATTTACATTTTCAGCATATGATATTTAGCATTAAAAATATATATAATTTGCATTTTTAGGGGGCTCTTGGCTTCTGGGGGCCCAAGGCAGTCACCTACCTTTGCCTAGTGCTCAGTCCGCCACTGATTGTGAGAACTATACAAAATTACCCTGCATTCACACTGGTAAGTGAGAAGTCAGTGAAATTGTTCGTTATTTATTGTTTGTGGGCGTGACCTGTCCAGCTAATAGATGGCAATAGCCCAAATATACTCTATATAATCTACTGTACACATAAATATCATCATGTTACATTAAAATATGTTCTAATGAAACCCATGAATATATGAATCCACAGTTATCAATTTTTCTTACATTTCTGGGAGAGAAGTCGGTTTAGTCGAAGAAGCTGCACCGCAGGATTGGTTGGAGGAAATTACTGGTAGCACTCATTTTGTTTTGTTATTTCAGTTATATCCTAATTAGGACAAAGTCAAGAAAATTTAAATTCAAATCTAGAAGGAATAACGACTCTGTGTGGCATTGGAAATGAATAGTTGACTGTCACTTTGTCACATGAAAGACTTGGACATGGACTCCAACTGGACTTTTAGAATTGGACTCCAATTATAGGATTCCAGCCATAAAATCTGTGCATTAATTTCTGGAATTCAATGTAGGTAATTTTTTTAATATTTAAATGTGTGTGTGTGTGTGTGTATATATATATATATATATATATATATATATATATATATATATATATATATATATATATATATATATACACACACACACACACACATATACATATACACATAGATGCTTGTATTTAGTGCCCTGTTTTATTGCAGTCTGATCCTTTTGGATCCCCATGTCTCATTCGACCTCCTCTATTCAAACAAATGTGGGTTTGAGGTCCTCTTTGAAGTTGACCACAGGATGTGAGGAGTGATCCAGCTCTGTGTACTCGCTGTCAGACGTCTCTGAGCTGCTGCTGTCACTGGAGGCATAAGGACTGTGCATGCAGGCTTCACAGTATGGCCGGTGGTAGTAGCAGTAATCCTCTGAGCTGCTGGACTCCGAGTCTGAATATCCATACGAATCAGTAGCTCCGGTCCTCTCAAGCCCTGCTAAAGAACCTGAGGGCTGTTCTATAGAAGAACAGTCTCGAGGGGTGCGTCTCGATCTCCTCCTGCCTGAGCGTGATTGGGTATTTGAGTCAAACCATGTCCTAGAGCTTTCATCCTCTTTCTCGCCCTCATTTCCCTCTTTTTCCGTATTATGCAATTCCTTGTGCGTCAAAGAAGTGCTGGAAGCTGGTTTTAGTTCACGTGTCCTCCTACAGCCAGGGGGCGCTGAGCCTGGGTAGTAGTATGGAGGAGGACCCTTTCTGCACGCATGGAATGGAGGTCTGCGTTTTCGCATCATGTATGGTGAGATGCTTGGAAAGTACAACTGCAGAGTTGACCGGGATGAGAAAATCGTCTTCGATGGTCTTCTCACTCCAGCAGGACTGGCAGGATTCGATGGTCTTCTCACTCCAGCAGGATTGGCAGGATACGATGGTCTTCTCACTCCGTCTGGCGATCTGAGTGAGCTGCTTATGGCATCCACACTCAAATCGTGCAGAATCTCCTCCAGCTGTTCGCTGCTCACAAAACCCTGGCGACCCACCACTGAAGGCACAATGGACTCTACCACTGAACCTGCTGCATCTGGAGGTGGACCGGACCAAGCCGGAGATGTGGACTCATGCAACGTAATCAGGTTTACAGGTGAATCTAAAGGCATGTTCATTACTTCAGAAGGTTCGACGCTGACAGATGTGCTCTTAAAGTTCCGTTTGGGCTGCGATTCTTTGGTCAAACCTGCATTTTCAAGTTTCAAGTGGCTTACTTGGGAGTTCTGTGGAGCCCTGTCTGGACTGTGAGGAGAGAAATAGGGTGAAGACTCTGTGTTCTGTGAAGAAGGAGGTGTTTCATAAGAGGAGAGTGAAGGAGGTGAAGATGGAATTGATGGAGGAGGCACATATGGTGGAGTGGAGAGAGCAGCAGGTGGAGTAACCTCTCTCATGGGGAGAGGAGAAGCAGGAGGCTCAGGAGGTACCACTGTAGTCTGGGTGGAGGAGGAATTGAGGTTTGTGGTGGAAGAGTCCATTTCTCTTTCGTCCTGCAGGTGGCCCACAGACATCAACTTCAGCAGTTTGTCCTTGGCGTTCTTCACTTGCTCCTGGAGGCTGTTTATTACTGCATCTTTCTGGCATTAGGAGAACACATACAATCAAAAATCACAGTTCAGTTAGTAAAAGAACTTTATCCAAATACACAAATCAGTATGTTTGGTTCATTGTGGGTTCTTTGGATTAACAGTTAATGGTTCTAGCCTTCTAAAAGTTTTCTACATGGATTTCATTCTGAAAGGTAATGCCTCTTCTGTAGGGTTCTACATTACACCAATAAAGAGTTCCCTCACAGTGACAAACTGAAGAATGCTGAAGGGTGCTAGCTGCACTCTTCAAAAAAAAGGGTGCTTTTCTGGAAAAAAGTCTGTTGTTGGACAGCACATAGACCCTTTAACGGTTTTCCCAGGGGCCCAGTCCCAGTGGGACTTTATTTAGGGTAGAGCAATTCTGCTGAGCAAAACTGCTCATCTAACCTGAATATTACTCTCAGAAAAAGGGTTCTTAGGATGGATAACAGTTCTAGCTAGGATCTAGTTCTTGGAGATCAACTTGGAATCTTCTAAAATGGAAACCCTCTGTTTTAGGATTCTACATAGAACCATTGAGAGTTCCCCAAGAGTGACAAACAAAGAACAAAGAACTCTGAGAAAAGGTACAGTACATGCACTCTTTAAAAAATGTTCCTTAAAGGTTCTTAACATGGATTTTCTTTCTGAAATGGAAGTGGTATAAAGTCTGTGATGGTGGCAGCTTTATACCACTTTTTACTATTATATAGTGATATAAATTTCATTCACCGCGGTGGTTAATGACCAAACAAGCGGAATAAAAATATTAAAAAATTAAATGAGGCTTTATTTTAGCACTTCCGTCAGTGAAACAACTCAATATATCCTTGTTGTGTCATGTTGTTGCAATGAGAAACAGCCTGAGGGCGCTGTGGGATACGGTATTGTGATTGATCCACAACGGGAGAAGGAGAAGTGAGTGAAACACAATCGCACATTTCTCTAAGGAATACTTTATTTCTTTTACAAGTGTAGTATACTACAAGCCTACAGTATAAAACTTTGAAAGAAATACCAGTAGGATGGTATGTTTATAATATAATATAATATGTTTAGAAATCTAAATATTAAATAAAGTTTAAAAAAAAAAAACCATGGCCAGGTGACATGCCTGGAGATGGCTCCTGAGATTTGTAGTGTTTGCCCGTTTAACACTCCCCCCACCCATACAATACCATATAAGGCGTTTGATTATGATTATGTAATTTGTGTATTAATATAAAATCTCCCACTACATGGTAGGCTATAAATACAAATGAATATAGCAACTGTTATTATCATTACACTTGTATACAAAACGTAGTACTTTGTACTTGTCATAGTGCATACTCAAGCAGAAACATTAACGTGGCCTGTGATGTGACACCACCACAGGTGAACTACCACCGCAGTTGTCATGGCCACCATCACAGCCCTAATGGAAACTCTACACTATAGGGTTATACATAGAATCTTTCGGGTGCTAGGTGGAATCTTTTTATTTTCCAAGAGTGTAAAATGTGATCTGTTTCTAGATCAGCTCCAATTTCCACAGAACGTTTAAACCTACAATGGCTGACCTTTATAATCATGTGGACCATTACAAATAACAACAGCACTCTGAACAGATAAAGATCTCTGCAAGTGAATGAATGGAGCAGGAAAGCTTTAACAGGATATGAGGTCTTAAAGTGGTGCCTTGGGGAAATGTAAAACAAAAGGGCTAGGCCTCAAACATGTCTCAGTGACGCATGGCTTACAGCTACTCACGCCCAGCTCTGGAATCCTCAGCAGGAGCCTTCACAAAACCACTAATCTCAGAGCTCACGGGATAATCGTCTTACACTTTATGCATCACAAAGAGGCCATACCTATGAAATGACAATCCCAAAGTATGTTCCATCCTTTCAAATTGTGTTCATATACTATACAGTGCAGAGTATAATAACTGGGTGGATTGTTTTTTAGTTGTTTACACTATGCGCCAACACACTGAAGTTACAATTACGAGGTTAAAGCACTTGTCTAAACAGTCTTCCTGTTGCACCAAAAGTTGAGTGACAAACTCAACAAAATAGACTCCATATGCAAGCACCACATCTGGAATTAACCCTAGATCTTTTGTTTGCTCTTGTGAATGAATTGGATGTAGCAACACACCCTTACGTTACCAGTGCACGTCTCTCAAAGTTTTATTACTACTATTGAGCCGTATGCAGAGATAAGTGCAGAATTAAGCGCTGTTCAGAATTTACTTGAGAGTTACTCACATAGGGGTGGAGTTTGAGTCTCATTTATACACGATTCTAAACATGGACTTGAGCACAACATAAGCTCATGTGAAGAACAGGATTAAGTCCAGCATCACTGTTATGATGGCTGAAAGTGAGAAACTTATGTTTTGGGCTGTAAATACACACAAATAGCCAATATGAAATACATACATATGACTCTATTTAATGAATATTATAATCTCTTTAAAGTCCACAAGGCATTTTTTTCTGCATGGAGGACTGTCAAGGAGACATGTCGTAATAAGAGACATTGCTTTTTTTATTGTGGATACAATTATCAGCTCTTCGTTCATGCTTTGCATGTTCTTTCCAGGAGAATGTATCAAATGCAAAAAAAAAAAAACCCATAATAAATAATAAAACTTGATAAGATAATAACAATTAAACTTAAAATAGTGAGTTATAAAATAGCCTACAGCTCACACCCACATTACGATTTCATGACCTCGATTCAATTTCTCGTGGCTTCATTAATTCAGATAATAATCAGAGGTGGGTAGTAATGCGCTACATTTACTTCGTTACATTTACTTGAGTAACTTTTGGGGGAAAAAAATTACTATTAAGAGTAGGTTTAACTGGCCATACTTATACTCTTACTCATTTACATTTATTCATTTAGCAGACGCTTTTATCCAAAGCAACTTACAAATGAGAAACTACAAGCAAAACTCAAGTTCATCTTTAATCACAGAAATGTACTTTTACTAACACACACAAACACTCACTCTCTCTCTACACACACTTTCTCTTCAGTTCTGTTCCTGTTCGTTTGTTCTGTTGTCTTGTTTAAATGCAGATGCTGACAGGTTTGTGTTGTTAACATGTTAAGACAGTCAACTGTTGGGAAAATGTTTGTTTTTTGGTGTGTGTGTGAGATTTTGTGTTGAAAATGACAGGATGCGTGTTATTGTACCCATCACAGGACTGGGATATGCAGCTTCATCTTGAACCCAGGTTTTCTATCATATTAACAGAACAGACAGACTTTCAAGGAAAGGTGTGACTTATAGTCCTCCATGTAGTCTGAGATTCAGGATTTTCCCTCCATTTTAATCAGATCTGTAACTAGTGACTTGCTACTCGAGTAGCCTTCTCATTGGATATTTTATTACTCTTATTCAAGTAATTATTAACATTATTGCTTTCACTTGAGTAATTGTTTTTATTAGTAGTTTTACTTGTACTTGAGTAAAATCTTTGGATACTCTACCCACCTCTATGAATAATGAGGATGGAACCCATCCATCCATCTTCTATACCGCTTATCCTTTTCAGAGTCACGGGGAAACCTGGAGCCTATCCCAGGGAGCATCAGGCACAAGGCAAGGTACACCCTGGACAGGGTGCCAATCCATCGCAGGGCACACAATCACACACCCATTCATACAGTACAGACACTTTGGACATGCCAATCATCATGCATGTCTTTGGACTAGGGGAGGAAAACAGAGTACCCGGAGGAAACCCCCGCAGCACAGGGAGAACATGCAAACTCCGCACACACACGGCGGGAATCAAACCCATGACCCTGGAGGCATGAGGCGAACGTGCTAACCACTAAGCCACCGTGCACCCCAGGATGAAACCCATGTTGTTAAATTAAACTACATTTTGAAGTGATTAATGTGGGGATAATCACTAGAACAATTTCTGAGGCAATCTATTGGAAACTAGATTCCTGTTGGAGGTTTTTTAAAATGCTAAATTGTATTTTATGTTACACTGCAGTTCATTTGACACCTTTTTAAGGTGATGACTTGGATGCTATTCAAAGCATATAAGATGCAGGAAACATCTGGCAACCTTGGAGGTGTGAAATACATGCAGGTAATTTGTGTAATTTCAATATACTCTAAACAGGCCCCCCCCAACGCCTACAGTATATTTTTCAAGCTTCCTCTAGTCAGGAGTCCTGAAGATGTGCTGCTGCATAATGTATCTCGCATGTTATTAATCACAGCATTCATAACCATAAGGAATATCAGCACCAGGTGTAGATTTAGAGTAGTTTTAGCGTGAATGGCTGAGCCGCCCTGCTGTAAATGATATCAGAGCACGGTGATACAGTACGTCAGCAACGAGAGACGTGCTCGTACCTCACTGATTAACCTCTTCATGGAGTCGTATTCTCCGAGCAGGTAGTAGATGTCGTTCTCGCTGGAGCGCAGGCTCTTGCTGCTGAAGTACTTGGCCATATGGCTGGGCTGAGGGTTCACATCCTCTTCAAACTGTCTCCACTGGGTCAACTGGGGAAGAAAGAGTGGATATACAGTTCTATTAAATAAAAGATGCTGCAATTATATTTCATCCTGCTGTACCGCTTTCTTTAACATTAAAGCAGAAACTGTTCAGAGGTTCCTTCCCATCAATTCCAATGAATCACACTTGCATGTCCTACTTTAATCTGCTACAACTTTGACTGCTCCCTGGCCTTAAGGTTAAATGCAGTGTGTATGAGTTGTGCTTAATCATTCCCAGCAGTGTGTGAGTAATGTTTTTATCGAGCACTGGGCAGTTCATCTTACCTGAATGGTTTGAGTCACTTATATGTCAACAAATGCATGAAAGACGTCTCACATGAATAGTTTGATCACACGAATCACACAAGTTGCTTTTGACTTCTGCATCCTCATCCGAATTACTAATTTCAGACACAAACAATTGGCCCAGGTGGAGCAGAATTCACAGTCTCCATTCACAGCATCTTTAGTATGTCTATGTGTGTGTGTGTGTGTGTGTGTGTGTGTGTGTGTGTATATATATATATATATATATATATATATATATATATATATATATATATATATATATATATATATATATATATATATATATATATACACACACACATATATATATATGTGTGTATGTGTGTGTGATTACTGCATAATTTTTTTACTCAAAACACTAAAGATAACACTATCTGAGAGTGGATGATGAACAAGTTCTTAAATACGATGATTTAGGTATTTGATGGAACAATTAAATATTATGTATATTGTATAATTAATTGAAATGCCAGTCATAGGTAAACTGTAGTAAAATTTTAAAAGAAATAAAAAAAAAAACCTCACCCAGCAACAGTGCATAATTAGAATGAATGAATGAATAAATAAATAAATAAATCTATTTCTAATCATTCACTGCTGCTGGGTGAGTTTTTATTCATTTTTTTAAATTGATTTCTTTTTAAATTTTCTTTTTATGATTTTTAAAATGATTATGTTTTTTATTGCTATGTGAAGCAATAAAGGGGTGATATAAAAAGGGTTAATAAAAAACTATAATAATTATTATTATTATTATTATTATTATTATTATTATTATTAATATTATTATTATTATTATTATCATAATATACTGTATCAATGTAGCCAATTGAAGAATCAGTAGCGGTATGTGCATCCAGACAACAATGAATAAATACATAAATACATTTTACTGATCAGGTGCTTCTTTATCATCAGCTAGGTCAAGCATTATCTCCTAAAGCACCAGCGCAGGAACTCCAGCCAACAGGGACTCTGTGAAAGAGCTGACATCAGCAATGTCCTCTATACACTGACAACTTATGCTGAGTCGCCGAACCCTGAGCTCACTTTATTGATTAATGATGTCTATGTTTGTTTGTTTTTTTCTTTCAGAACAAGTTGAAATTTGACTTTGTGTAATGGGTTAAGAATGAGACCTTGTTTATACCGTGTTATACCATTTCTCACCTGGGGCACAAATATAAGGCAGTTAATGGCAGTGGTGCAGATGAAGATGGTTCCAGAGAGCATGCTGTAGACCAGGTTGGGCCATGAGCGCAGATAGAGAGAGACGGGGACGGCCAGAGCGGTGGATGCAGTGACCAGATAGACAGCGGTCATGATGGTCAGGGATTGGTTGACTGGAGGCAGGCTAACGCTACTGGTCAGTCCAGCTAGGTACATGCCATACACCAGCAGACCGGCCTACAGCACAGAACAGGAGTATGACATTATTATTTATCATGTTAAGTAAGGATTAAAACATCTTGGAGCTATTATAGGAAAATAATCAGAGATACGATGGAGGGATGCAGCCAAAGTTGACAGTTTTTCTTATAACAGCATGTGCAGCATCTCAAGAGTTTTATTCCTCTTATACCACAGCAACATTTTTTAAACATACTAATGTGCAACACATCATGCTTTTTAACCATTTATAGTTACATTTGATGTTGTGGATCGTCCACGACACAAGTTCATTCCTGTTACGCATCAGTTACACTATAACAGCTGTAGAAACTGGTGTTCCCTCACCAGCCTCACTTTATCTGTCTCTTGAAGTTAATACACAGGATGAAATTCGTGTCAAAAGTATCCAGACAAAAACAAAGCAACGTGTCCTGTTTGAGGAATTGAAAAGTGTGCTGTTCTGAAGAAATGGCTGACAATATGTTTTTTTATTGCATGGTAGGAGAAATACAAGTGTATAGTTGGTGAAATACATGAGTATATAGTAGGTGAAATACAGATGCATAGTAGGAGAAATACAAGTGCATAGTAGGAGAAATACAAGTGTATAGTTGGTGAAATACATGAGTATATAGTAGGTGAAATACAGATGCATAGTAGGAGAAATACAAGTGTATATAGTAGGTGAAATACACGAGTATATAGTAGGTGAAATACACATGCATAGTAGGAGAAATACAAGTGCATAGTAGGAGAAATACAAGTGTATAGTTGGTGAAATACATGAGTATATAGTAGGTGAAATACAGATGCATAGTAGGAGAAATACAAGTGCATAGTAGGAGAAATACAAGTGTAGGTGAAATACACGAGTATATAGTAGGTGAAATACACATGCATAGTAGGAGAAATACAAGTGTATAGTAGGAGAAATACACATGCATAGTAGGAGAAATACAAGTGCATAGTAGGAGAAATACACGTGTATAGTAGGTGAAATACACAAGTATATAGTAGGTGAAATACACATGCATAGTAGGAGAAATACAAGTGTATAGTAGGAGAAATACACGTGTATAGTAGGTGAAATACACAAGTATATAGTAGGTGAAATACACATGCATAGTAGGAGAAATACAAGTGTATAGTAGGAGAAATACACGTGTATAGTAGGTGAAATACATGTGTATATAGTATAAGAAATACATGTACATAGTAGGAGAAATACACGTGTATAGTAGGTGAAATACATGTGTATATAGTATAAGAAATACACGCATATAGTAGGAGAAATACATGTGTATATAGTAGGAGAAATACACGTATATAGTAGGAGAATACATGTGTATAGTAGGTGAAATACACGTGTATATAATAGGAGAAATACACGTATATAGTAGGAGAATACAAGTGTATAGTACGTGAAATACACGTATATATAGTAGGAGAAATACACATATATAGTAGGAGAAATACACGTATATAGTAGGAGAAATACACGTATATAGTAGGAGAAATACAAGTGTATAGTAGGAAAAATGCACGTGTATATAGTAGGAGAAATACAAGTGTATAGTATGAAAAATGCACGTGTATGTAGTAGGAGAAATACACGTATATAGTAGGAAAAATACACGTGTATATAGTAGGAGAAATACACGTGTATATAGTAGGAGAAATACACGTGTATATAGGAGAAATGCACATATTTTGGCTACTATATAGTAAGTACGTATGTGGTTTCAGACGCAGCCCACGGCTTCAAGCAGTCGTCTGTTTGCACGGACAGCATGACAAATAATTAACTGCACTTGAAGCTTTTGTAACATTAAAAATGAAACAGTCAAAACTGTATACGGTACCATAACAAAGATGAACTGTATGTTGTGTGAAATTCTGGAGGGACGTCGGACGGCGTGTCGTGGTGACGTAATGACGTATGCCGTTAATCGATCTATGTTCTATAACATGTAACACGGGAACATGAAAGGAGTATCTCCTCTGCACGCATCTCTGCTTGCCTTTCGGACATCTCGGTCTGGATGAAGGAAAACCATCTTAAGCTTAACCTGGCAAAATCTGAGCTTCTCGTGATCCCAGCCTGTCCCTCAATCAACCACAACCTCACTGTACAGCTCGGCTCACTCACACTCATGCCAACCAGGACGGCCAGGAACCTTGGGGTGATTCTTGATGACGGCTTGACCTTTACAGACCACATCTCAGCAACTGCACGGTCCTGTAGGTTCATCCTTTACAACATCAAGAAAATCCGACCCTACATCACCGAACAGGCTACACAGATACTAGTCCAGGCTCTTGTTATCTCTAAACTGGACTACTGCAACTCACTGCTTTCAGGCCTCCCAGCCAGCTCCATCAAACCCCTTGAGATGATTCAGAATGCTGCAGCGCGCCTCGTCTTCAACCAGCCCAAGAGAACCCATGTCACACCCCTCTTCATCTCCCTCCACTGGCTTCCTGTAGCTGCCCGCATCAAGTTCAAGGCCTTGATGCTCACCTACAAGACCTTGTCAGGAACAGCACCCTCCTACCTCAACTCTCTCCTGAAGGCCTACGTTACCTCTCGCAATCTGCGATCGATTAGCGACCGACGTTTAACAGTTCCAACTCAGCATGGCGCAAGGTCCCTTTCCAGAACCTTCACACTAACTGTTCCTCCGTGGTGGAATGCACTTCCAATCTCAATCCGGACCGCAGAATCTCTCACCATCTTCAAAAAACAGCTAAAGACCCACCTCTTCCATGAAGACCTAACAAACTCATAATAAAAAAAAAATAATAATTAAAAAAAAAAATTGCACTTACACCTCTACTCTGCACTTTGCTTCTTCCGGAATTCAATTAATGGATCTTGTATGGTAGCACTACTTGTATTGTTCTCTGCTTGATATATCGCTTTGCTTGTATCTTTCTCATTTGTAAGTCGCTTTGGATAAAAGCGTCTGCTAAGTGAATAAATGTAAATGTAAATGTAAATGAGTATTCTAAAAGCAACTCATGTAAACACCTTAATCACATTATTATCTTAATCAGAGTAAGGTCAATAATTAGATTACTGCTGTCCATGTAAACGTAGTCAGTGTGTCTGCTTTTATTGTTCTTCAAACCCAATCTAAACACACAGTGCCCAAACATGAATCAGCAACACAGCGCTTTCACATTGTATATTACAAGCCGTAAAAACCTTCACATTTATCAGATTTATAACTGTTAATAAGACTGTACCTTGGACAGAACACAACAACCTCTTCAGCTTTGTATTATGGTGTAGTCGACATCGTAATTTCTCCTTTCTATTTCTAATCAGTGTTTGGCTGAGCTTTTAACCCATTACACCCCAAAACGTGTCCCTAAGACTTGTTTACGCACTATAGGTGATGGGGCATTTTCTTCTTTTGCTCCAAAACCATGGCACTGACTAGCATCTGATCTTAGAGAAGCCCAGTCTTTTAGTGTATTTAAATCTTCTCTCAAAACATGTTTCTTTAATATAGTTTTTGCTTGATTACTTTTAAAAAAAAAAAAAATTATTACTATTATTGTTATTATTTTAATAGAATTTTATCGTTAACTGTTATTGATACATTCTTATATAGCTTTTTTTGTTTTATGCTATGTACTTCTGTTTCTATTTTCTTTTCCCATGTAAAGAGCCTTGAGAGGACTTTTTAAAGGAACTATATAAAATAAAGTTCAGGTAATGCCCTCAGTCTTACAGTCTCCACTGACAGACAGACAGACAGACAGACAGACAATTTTTGATCCTGAGGGAAATTGTTCGGAATGAAAAAAATATATGTAACTTTTTTCATCCAGTAAGCTCAATAAAATGAATAAGAATATAATTAATATAATTAATGTGCAGTCTCAAATATTGTGCAAGTATTATAATGGAATTATTTCCCAGGCCGCCCAGGAGTACGCATCTCCCTCTACCCGCTGATAGTTAAAGAGGGATCATTTACACAGCACATTTTATTTTTAGCCTCTCTAACATGCTCATTACTTAATTATGAAGACATTTATAAACTGAAACGGCCACATTAGAGGGGTGTGTGGGTAAAATGATTCACTCCGCAGTGCAGGAAAACTCCAGGACTATAAGCGAAGCATTCACAGGTGGTGTTACATGTTTGTGTTCTCACCTTGAGTGCACAGAGGAGGAGAACCCACAGCTCGGAGTAGTGAGAGGAGCAGGAGTCCGTCTGAGACAAGGAGTAACGCACATCAAACTCTACCACCTAATATAGAGAAATAAAACAAAACCTCCTGACATAAAAGTGACCACTTTTCCACACAATGAAGAAGGCTGGTTGTACAATTCTTCATTTTTTTATACTGTTGGTTAACACAGACTGTCAATACTGTAATGTATTCATACAGGTAAGTAGAAATTCATTGATTTTCTTTTAATCACCTGAAACTCCAGTGTTTACCAGCAGGGGGCAGTAACAACTATTCTGTACTTCTGCAGAAAACCGTGATCAGCACTTCACCAGCACTTTGTTTTAACAAAGGAGGTACAGTAATAAGACAAAAAGTAAAGTAAAAGTAAAAAAAGAATACGGAGCTTGGAAGTTGACAAAAGTACCCGAGTATGTATTTTGTATATTTTGAATTATATACGTGTCATATAAAATAAAATAAAATAAAGTATCTTCAAAAATTTACATTTTTATCATTTTGTTCCCTTTGTTTTGAAATTGCTAAGAGTAAGATTTCAGATTTTAAGCAATCAGAACCCTAAGATTTCAGATCTGAAGAACATCAGAACCCTGAAGGAATTTTCACACCTGGTTCGTTTAGAGGGTTTGTTTTGGAAAATTGCGCGTTTCCTCCCTTGTTTCGGTTCGTTTAGACATATGTGAACACGACAATCACGCTCATATTGGCACCAAAACAATCAGTTTGAGATCACTCTGGAGCGGTTCGCTTGTTGTGAGAAAGCAATCCAACCCAGCGGACCAACGGACCAACGTCTATAGCAATGCATGATGGGAACAATGCGTTATGTAAAAAGTGTGCTTGTTTTGCTAATGGCTCGCAACATGAATCACGGTTTAACTTGGACCATAAAATTTTACACATGGTAAAATCCCTCATTGAAATTCGGTCTGACGAACATATTTTTGACTTTCAAACTTTCAAAAACGCATAAGAACACAGAGATTTACAAGGTGTTTAGCGAGCGTCTCAAGGAGATGGGCTTTAATCGCTCTGTGGAACATTTATTCCTGCTCAAATTGATAAATTATAACAACTCTGCCATATTACAGAGCCCCTGGAGCAGAGAGGGTTAAGGGCACTAGGGCCCAACACTGGCAGCTTGGCAGAGCTGGGGCTTGAACCCCCAACCTTCTGATCAGTAACCCAAAGCATTAACTTTTGTGCTATACCTTGACCAGAGCGCTGACTGATCGGAAACACTTCACAGGGTCGGTGAGGCTCCACGCCGCCAGAATCAGCAAATCCACCAAGACCAACAGTGCCACAAAACCCATCAACCGAATATCACGGATGATCTGAAAGACAGAAATCAACAAAAGTATCACATGCAAATTCTTAATATACATTCACCATCCACTGTAGACCTGCTCATTCACACGGTTATCCAATCAGCCAATCATGTGGCAGCAGCAGTGTGGAGAAAATCATACAGATACAGGTCAAGAGCATCAGTTGGTTGATTGGACTGCACAAATGCGCAGGTGTACTGGTGTTCCTAATAAAGTGGACATTGAGTGTATGATATACTGCTATCCTGATACATGAATTAAATATATGCTTGTTTGAATATCAGTTATCATCTGTACATATCGCAGACCACAAGCCAAATCAATAGTTTTTAAAGAAATGACATTAGTTTGTGTATTTTTGTTAATTGTGTGTATTGTTAGAATGACAAATAAAAAAACGATTGAGTTGCATGAATAGGGGTTTCAGCTTCAACATAGCTGAAATAATTTTAAACAGTATAAAAAAACTGCTTAGAGCTTGTGTCCTCAGAGTGAACTCACCACTCTCCTGTCAGGTAAACGCTGAGTAAAGACCCTGTAGAGACGCCATGTTTTCCCCAGGATGGGTCCAAACACCAAAGAGCTGCCGATACACAGCGTCCAGACCCACGCCTGAAACACAGCAGACATCAGAAACAAGAGCAAATGGAGAAACAAAATGTTAACCATGGAAATCCTAAGGAGATTTTAGCTTGTCTATCTGTTTGAATCTTTAAAGGGTTCCAGTTAGATACTCTTTAGTAAATAAAATCCCTTAACTATGGCAAAAAAAAACAACTCACTTAAAGTGCACCTATTATGGTTTTTCAAATATTACCTTTCATGTGGAGTGTTATATAACTGTTTGTGAATGTAAAAAGTCTGCAAAGTGCACGACAAACGGAGTTATTGACTCCCAAAAGAAGGAACCGATTCTGAACAGCTGAAACGAGTCGTTCGTAATTCCAGACTTACTTCCCGTACTAACCTACGTAGGTTTGTAACAATAAGCCCTGCCTCTGATCTTCATCGGCTGTTTTGCGAACAGATGGAGCCGAAACTCGTTATGGTAGTGGGCATGTCCTTTTTGAAACGTGTTGACAGCGATAGACCAATCACAACAGACTGGGACATCTGACCAATCAGAGCAGAGTATGCTCTCTGAAAGGAGGAGTTTAGAATGAATCCTTTAGAACGGATCATTTAACGAGTCGTTTGTGACACTGGGGGAAAAAGGTAATGCTGCAGTTTAAATTATGAGCACATTAAAGTGTTTTTTGATCTTACATGCATATAAATCTATAGTATGAGACCTTTTAAACAAAATTAGGAACGTTTCAAAACCATAATAGGCGCGCTTTAAGAAACCTCTTTATTTCTAAGTGTTCATAACTTTAACTCTTAACCAGTAAACCCAATTTACTATCTCATATCTCATGTCAACAATGTTATAATGAGGACTCCCAAAAAGGTTCAAAAACCTAGGAACCAAAGTTCTTGGTCTTGTTCCTCTGGGGAAACTTTAAAGGTTCTATTCAGACCCCTTCAACAAGGATTGCTCCAAGGAGTAGGTTATGAGGTTGTGATTGCTAGGCTGAGATTGAAATGAGTCTAATCCTTGATCAAATCATCACAGGTGGATAAAAGGACCATTAACCCGCTGACAATCCATAACAAATGGCAACTTAGACAAACACACATGTGCATACACACACACACACGTGCATACACACACACACACACACACACACTAAATTAATACACAAGCTGACATGGATTCAGACTTAAATAAAGATATACGCTAAGCCATGGTGAGCCACAAATATTGGCTTTTGGCAAACAGACTCAATCTAGTCTACTGTGTGACTCAAATACTAAGAGGAGAATTCAGACTAGATTCTAGACTAAATGGATAAATAAAACAGATCTCTTTATAACTGCACTGCCGATATAGTCTTTTCTTTAAACGACAAAAAAAATATGTAGCTGGAATTGACATAAAACTGCACACAGAGAACGGTGACTTCAGTCAACACGCATGTAAAGACTTAATCCAGACGGCTGACTTAATTCATTTAGACTTAGCATTGTGAGTCCAACACATTCATTCATTTTCAGTAAGCGCTTCATCCTGGTCAGGCTGGTGGTAGATCAGGAGCCTATCTCAAGGTCTTAATATCTTCGGTTTCGAAAGTGTGGCAAGTCGGAGCTCAGAATTACATAATTTTTCGACATCCGTACGTTTGTGTAAAACCAAAGGATGCCTCCACATTGTCCTTTGGTAGCAACAAGCTAGTCTGGCTGTGGCTCAGGCAGTAGAGTGGTTTGTCCACTAATCGTAGGGTTGGCGGTTCGATTCCTGGCCCACGTGCCTCCACATGACGAAGTGTCCTTGGGCAAGACACTGAACCCCAAGTTGCTCCCGATGGCAAGTTAGTGCCTTGCATGGCAGCTCTGCTACCATTGGTGTGTGAATGTGTTAGTGAATGGGTGAATGAGAACCAGTGTAAAGCGCTTTGGATAAAAACGCTATATAAGTGCAGACCATTTAGTCTGCTAACTGTGATGTACTGTAAGTTTTCCTCCTCGAACAGTGAATTGTATAGTCAGTGTTATAGATTTAATAATCTAATATGTCTGTATGTTGATTGATCTTGTTTAAAGGTAAGAAGTGCTACTTGTAAGTGTTTACTGGTCATACTGTGTTGATTTGACTAAACTTGACCGGGACGTTTTCTTTGCTTTATCCATGTCGGAAGTCAGACAAATTACTGCCATGTTTTGGGGAGTTGTAAGGTTGCGATGGACTTTAACAGGAGCACATCACACTTGATTACACACTGTTAGCAAACTTGTTAACAAATTCAAAAAGACTGGAAGTGTTGCGGCCCAACCGAGAAGTAGACGTCCACGAGCATCCACTGATGAAGGCGCATCCGACGTGGTCCTGGCAAACATAGTCCCCTGTGTATGGAGACTTTTGGGACAACCTGTAGTTTCCCTAACAAACTCTATATTGCACCTAGGTGTGAACGTGTATGTATATGTGTATCTATGGGGCACTGTGATGGACTGCTAATCTAATCCGGGGTGTACTCCCACCTTGCATCTAGTGTTCCTGGGATAGGCTACAGATCCACCATCACTGTGTCAGGATAAAGTGCCTACTAAAGATTGTCCATAGAACTCCTTGCAACATAAAAATGCCAAGGTGTGTGTGTGTGTGTGTGTGTACCTGCATGACAGCTTTCGGGCCTGCTCCCTGTACAGGTGATCTGTCCTCTATAGCAAACAGGAAGCCACTGGTGTACGTCAGCACGCTCCCTAACAGAGTCAGCATGTTCAGGTTGGGGCTCGACATCTTCACGATCCTGAAATTTCAGTTATACACAACAGCATATTGGACACAGTTAGGACCAATAACTACACTGGCATGCATGTTGATTTTACCCCCACTTCATGACATTTACTCCCGGTGGCGTCTATTTCAGAAGAACTTCAAGGGGGTGAATACAGTATGAATGAATGGAGAGAAAGCGAGAGAGAGTGAGAAAGTGAGAGAATTAGATAAAGAGATAGACTGGTGAGATTTGCGTACCTGTTGTTTTTGTAGCGGACGGTGAAAAGGAGGAAGAGGAAGGACAGCAGGATCCCACAGGAAAGCAGCGTCCACACTACAGCGCACAGAACCGGAGAGAGAGACCTGCTCTGCACCTCCACCACCCTCTACACACACACACACAAAATGATGTAAAATTTAAACTTAAAAGATAATACATAAAAGTTCATTAATGCTAAATGCTATGCTAGACGGGCGCACGGTCGCTTAGTGGTTAGCACGTTCGCCTCACACCGCCAGGGTCGGGGTTCGAGTCCCGCGGCTCTGTATGTGCGGAGTTTGTTCTCCTCGTGCTGCGGGGGTTTCCTCCGGGTACTCCGGTTTCCCCAGTCAAAAGACATGCATGGTAGGCTGATTGGTGTGTCTAAAGTGTCCGTAGTGTATGAATGTGTGTGTGATTGTGCGCCCTGCGATGGACTGGCACCCTGTCCAGGGTGTACCCCGCCTTGTGCCCAATGCTCCCTGGGATAGGCTCCAGGTTCCCCCGTGACCCTGAAAAGGAGTAAGCGGTTGAAGATGGATGGCTATGCTAGACCTAAATCTAACCTTAACCTTAAAACCGGTCAGCTCTTGTAGTTAAAAAAAAAAAAAAAAAACCTCATGAGGACCAGCTGAATACTCCCTTAAAGTGCCTTGAAATGCGCAGCATTATTCGATGTGTTGGCATAAGTTCCACTGAAACAGGAAGTCAGGGCGGGACATATTAAGTGTCCCCGTCCCCCTTTTTTAAATAGCCAGTAGCGTTCACTTGACAGTACCATGGATTTTTATAATGTTGGGGGCGGGACACTTCAGATTCTAGACAGCGTTTGATTGGACATAAAATCTGATGAGAAGCTGAAGTGCAGAATGATGTCATCGGAATTTTTGAGCCGTATTGCTGGTAGAGAGAGAGTGTAAATTTGGAAGGCATATATCGTCTTAATGTGAATTGTGTCACTGTTTTGGAGCGCACCAGCTTATATCTATACCTTTATCTAACCTTAAGACTGACATATTCCTACTAAAATCCACAAAACTTCCATTTTGATTTCATGACTTCAAAACTGCAGATATTCATATCCTTGTGGGAACATTTGGTCTATACAAAGATATAAAACACAAACACACACCTTTACAGGTGTATCAAATATAGTGTCTTGGGTAAATGGCACATCTACTGTAGGGTAGTGAAATTAACCTGCCCATTGTAGCTCAATGTGCATATAATTATACCATGACATTTTTTCAGAGTTGTGAGCATTAGTGTATGTGTGCGTGTATGTGTGTGTGTGTGTACCGTAGAAAGAGTGCAGAGTCTCAGCAGGATGTCCCAGCTCTGCTGCTTGTTGACTGCAGGATGGATGAAGCAGGACGCAGAGTCACAGTGAGTGCTGCAGTTTGGCCTGATCTCCATCACTGCCTCAGCTCACACACACACACACATCCTGAGAAGCAAAATCAGCAGTGTGAGACAGCATGCTACCTGACAACAGCCTGAATTAGACACACTACTAAAAAACTATTAAGAAATATACCAGTGAATAGTTAATCTCAGCCAAAAACATTTTTTTTCTATATTTCCTTTCTACATTTCTTGATGTCATGGTTCCACAAGCAGATTTTCACAAGAAATTCACGGTCTATACATGACCCGCCCCGCCCAGTTTCACATAGTAAACCAATATTTCATTCACCTGTCAGAACATGATTGGCTCTTTTGCTTTTGATGCAATAACACGTTCAGCGTCCTGCTTATTAATGCTGCAAAACTGCTGCATGAACTTTTTTTTTGCACTTTGATCCATCTGAAAACTAATTTCCCTGCAAGAATGTAATCATAAAAAGCTTTATAAGATTAAAATTGAGTGTAACTTTAATACCCGGCAAGTATTTTGTTCAGAGCACAAGCTCTGATAAAAAGTCAACACAGACAAGTGAATTTATATGGAGTACAACAATATTTTCATTCTTAAAGAAATACTCCTGCGCATTACAGCCTAATTTTTATCTACAGCTTCTGTGCCGTATGCGCGATTACAATTGGCACAGTTTATTAGGAACACCCGTACACCTGATCATGCATGCAGTTATCCAATCAGCCAATCATGTGGCAGCGGCGCAATGCAGAAAATCATGTAGATACAGGTCAACAGCTTTAGGTAATATTCACGTCAAACATCAGAATGGGGAAAAAATGTGATCTTAGTGACTTATGATTTTGACATGGTTGATGGAGCCAGAATGGCTAGTTTGTGTATTTCAGAAACTCCTGCGATTTTCACTCACAACGGTCTCTGGAGTTTACACGTCAGGGTAACGCCAAAGGGCGCAGAACTATACTACCCATCAGTCCCAGCATGTCACATGCCTCGCTAATCACACTCACCTGTGTCTTGTTAGGCCTTGTTTAGCACCACTATTTATGTTCTAGCTTTTCAGTGTCTCACTGGCTACGTTTACTGTACATGCACATCAAATTGCATTTAAGGTCTATATTAGGGTTGCAGCCATATTCCGAATACGATGTGTATATGCGTACAGGCATCAGAATATTCCTGTATACCTGTATGGTTGTTGTAAGTATTCTGAGCCACATATGCACTGAGATTTCCTGGAAGATTCTGCCGTTGCTACCCGCAATTCCTTGTGGACTAAGCATGCGCATATATCTCCTTTCAGTGGATTTTCTGAATAAGGTGTTTACATGCAACACATTTCCGATTAAAACAGGCATATCCCAGGGGTGGGAATCAGAATTTGGGGAATCAGAATATTCTCTTAATCTGAATCGGGTGATCGTATTGCGGTGATTACACGACTCGATACTAATTAGAATATTGCCAAATTCCGATGAATATCGGAATATCGATGCGCACGTCAACGTAGATTTTGTTGTAGTTGTCCTTTGTTGCCATGTGCGCATCACGTTATTGCTTATAGTCTTTATGTCTTTTGCCTCGTATCCACAGGTCATTTTTATCATTCTTGTTTGCACAGTTTTGGTTGTTTGGTTTACACTTTACATAATAAATGATCGTTCTGTGACAACACAAAATGGTGTGAAAAACAAAAAAAAACATCCAGTGAACGGCAGCTCTGTGGCCACTCTGGTTCGAACTGACGGCTGCGCTATGGTAAACTCAAGTAACCGCTCTTTACAACCATGATGAGTGAAAAAGCATCTCAGAATGCATATGAAAGAGCAGAACTGGCTACAACACCAGAAGACCACATCGCCTTCCAGTCAGCCAAGAACAGGAGTCTGAGCCTTTCACCAAAACTGAATAGTTGGAAGTTTGGAAAGATGTTGCCTGGGCTTTTTTCAAACTTATTTCAGTCTTAAGCAATACCAGTTACACTTTCCTGAAGATTTTGTGGTGTAAATTATGCCCCCCGTCCAACAACAGTTCTATGTTAATGAATCAAATCAAATTAAATCCAATGTTATTGGTCACACACACAATCCTACACAGTACGACATGCAATGAAATGCCTTTTATGACTGTCCAGTGATGTAAAAACAGAATTTACTTGCATAGAACTAGAAGTAGAAAAACATAAAAATATAGTATAAAATGAACTGTAATGCAATGCTGTGCAACATCGAGCTGAGGTAGCTGCAGTGAAAAAGCTAACAAGATAATAAACATTTATAAATACGGGATATGCTGTGTATATTAACAGGTATGTTGGGTGTTGTGTAAAGAAATCCAAGGTCCGTATTTTTATGTCTATGTATGTATACTGTAGTCCTAGTCAATCGCTGTCTTTGGTCTTTGTTTGTCATGCAAACCTTATATCTGACCACATGCTAACTAAAGTAAAAATGTGCTTCCTATTTGTATCTATGAGTCATTCTGAATAATGTATTAGTATTCGGTTACATCTATTCCACTGAAAAAAAGATTCACATTTAGCGTGTCATTTTCATCAAAACTGTACCTATATAGCGGCAAAACTCACCACCAGAGGGCAGTGCAATATTCATCCATATAAGACAAGTCAACCTGAGTGACGGATCAACGCCAAGAATCCTCTAAAGTGCTCGTTTATAGCATTCATCACAACAGGGAAGACGTTGTGTTATCATTTTAAACATTCACGTAGAAATTCACAGCCCTGAGAAGTTCAGCGGAGTGAAGAGGAGTAATTATTGGGAACCCACCCTTTTACATAATAGCAGCTCTGCTCAAAATACATAAACACTCCACTCCTGAATCCTAAATGAGAGAGTAGGGGGTGGGGGGATGGGGGGGATGGGGGGGAGGCCTGTCTCTAGTACACTGTGCTAAATCTCACAAACATTGCTTCATCACACGCACACATGCAGCGTACACCTCAAACCGGTAAAAGAAAAAAAACGTGATCCCTGAACACATCTGCAGAGCTGGTATGTGGGATATAGGACCAGCTTGTGTGATGGTTTGAGTAGAGCGTAAACGTTGCACAGACTTGTTGTGGAGATGACAGCATCACGTTTCTATAGACTTGTTTGTATGCCCTGGAAAGATCTGGAATAAACTCTGAGTGAACTTGAAGGTGTAGACTGTCCTTGAACGCTCTACTATAGTTCAAGCATTCAATCTTCCCCTGGATGTTTTTTTTAGTTAACAAAAAGTTAAATCCCTCTATTTTACAAAGTAGAATTCCAAGAAGAAGAAGTTATAGCCAGTGGTGGCACGTGTGAACGTGTCACATGTAATTACCTACTTTTCCATCCATCCATTTTCTATACCGCTTATCCTATTGGTAATTTGGAAATGCCAATCAACCTACAACGCAAGAACATGCAGGAATCGAACCCCCCAACCCTGGAGGTGCGATGACAAACTGCTCACAACTAAGACTCCATGCCCCCCTTGCCTATTTTTGAATCACTGTAAACCTAAAACATGCTCTTAAATTTTCTATAACAGAACTGTAGCTCGAATATTAGGTTTACATTAATGCACACGCTCTAATACGGTATCGTTTCTATAGTAACAGGGACTTTTATGGTGGACACTCCACATAATCTATGTCAAGTTTTTTTTTTTTTAAACTGCTATTATCTTAGGAAATACAACTGTTTTTTTCTTGTAAGGAGATTATTTCACATTTATGGAAAGAGTCTCCAGTGTTATACATTTTTCTACCTTGGGAAAGTCTTCCGAACAGAGGAGTGGAAAAATGCATTTGTGGTTTCTCTAAAACATGACAAGCAGCATTTTTTTGGTCTTGTTAACCTTCAATGATGATGAGGAAACTGTTACATTATAGCTGCTAGAATGTAACTGATAACAGGAACTAACTTGCTTCACAGACCTTCACAGTCATTCACAGCCAACATTAAATGTAACTATAACCGGATAAAAAAGTGTGGTGTTATTCTTTAATAAAATTGACAAACTGTTGTGCTATAAAAGGAATAAAATACATTGTGATGTGCTGCTATTGGAAAAGAATCCACTTCAGGCTGTAGTACCTGACTTCAGGGTAGGGGCAGTGGTGGCTTGGTGGTTAAGGCTCTGGGTTACTGATCGGAAGGTCGGGGGTTCAAGTCACTGTTGGACCCTTGAGCCCTTAACCCTCTCTGCTCCAGGGGCTCTGTATCATGGCTGACCCTGCGCTCTGACCCCAGCTTCCTGACATGCTGGAGTATGTGAAGAAAAGAATTTCACTGTGCATATGTATATGTGATCGATAAAGACTCATTATCATTAATGAGATCGTTGATTATTTTCCTATAACAGCGCGCCCCGTCTTTCACCCGTTACACAATATACGACACTGTCTACATATGAGTTGTTTTGTGTCATTAGATGTGTGTTCATCACAAGTTTAATGTCTCAATGAATGTGGAAGAAAGTGTTAATAAGATCTAATGAATAAGTGCGTCTGAGGTTCATGACGTCTTTATTGTAAACAGTCTGAACAGTCACCTCTGAGCATGACTAAGCACTTGTGGTTGAATATCTATCTGTCTAAAAGCCTCAAGCATTCTCTTGCACAGTCACACACGCACACACACGTCATCATCATCATCATCACAGTCACAAACATATAAACCTCTGAGAAACAACTATCAAAAAAACATTAGCGCAATAATAAGAATTACTGTAATATAATCTAATATGTATTATATGTTAATTTATTTTAGTCAGGGGTTTTTAATAATGAGCTCTCGTAATAATATTCTTTGTGAAATTATACCAACAGTGCTCAAAGTGTCACAATTATTAAAGTCCAGGTATGATAAACCATGCTCATACAACTCTGGACTATGAAATTATAAATGAGTGAAAATTAAAATAATAATACTCATGCCCATAACTATATTTAATTAAGCAATGATTAAAGCTTAAAGAATGGAGGGAATGTTCATTACCATAAAGCACCAAGCTACTTACTGAAGTGAGAAACTACTGTAGACGTGTGTATACCCTGCTAAAAAAAAACCCAATATAAACCCTCAGAGAAGTTGTAATGATTTTAATGGTCATAATAGGAATTGTATTGGTTTTAATGGAAGCTGTAAAGGTCCCTGTGGGTCTCTACTGGTAATTTGTTGCCTTCTATTGGTGGCATGTTATGTCTAGTGGATACCATTAAGGACCTATGTACTATAAAATATGTACTACTTCATAATGGAAATCATTTGGTAATGGTTATAATGGTTAAACAAGGGCTGATGGTTTGTAATGGTATTTGTAGTGGAAACCATTAGAATTTCTGCGATGGTTTCAATTGTTTTTTTAAAAACAATAAAATTTCAGCAGGGTATGAATACACAGAACTCATATTTAAAGTAACCAACATAAGCGTGCTTGCTGTAATGTTAGCTAATAGCCAGAGCTAAATCCTTAGTGAAGTTTAATAAATCATGATGTTACCTGAGACAAAAACAAAAAGGGCTGTTAATGTAATGCTTTACACAGGAACGCAGAAAAGCAGCATATCGATCCACTTTCAATTCTGTTCGTTCAGACTGTCACTGGGACAACTGTCAGAGTGGTCCCATGCGAATAAACAGACTGGAGAACAAAAAAAAAAAAATCGCTGGTTGAGAGTGTGCGTGAGAGTAGTGAGGATGGAAACGTCCTTGCAAAAAATTCCATTCATTAGTCAGAAATATGATAATGAGATATGTCAACAAACCTTACAGCCAGCTTGGATTTCAAAAAATGTAAACCGTACTACACAGCAATACACAGCTGGCTTCTTTTCCTGCAGTTGGTTTTAATCAGAACTCTCACTGTAATCGAATCGCACTAGAATTCTCTTCCTGATCTCAGCCCTGTGGTTTTGGCCTCTGCACCAAGACGAGACAACACACCGAGGATGGATATGTGAAACTGTTCTTACACGTTGAACACAAATTCTACCAAACTCGAGCTAGCTAAATTAAAGAATTTTAAGTACTGATGTTAGTTGACGTGAACAACGGAACAGACACCACTGATTAGGTGACAGGCCACATGTACAGCAGCTCTAAACAGTCATGTTATAGCCTGAACAACTTCTCATGAATAGATCCAATGGCTTACATTATATGGAATATCTGCCATACAAGTCGACCGGTAGTGCATTTTACAGATACTGACAACTAAGTTGGGCAGTACCGATGGTTTTTAAAATTTATACACTATATAACACTTATAGCTTTATAGCATGAAAATGTAGTGTACTGTTTAAAATGAAATAAATATATAAATATTAATATATATATATACAAACTATTAATAAATATTAAAGTAAATAAAACATATAAATCCAGACTGAACCAAAAAGTAACACTCTAATCAAAAAACTCTTCAAATAACACAACAAAATTTGTCATTTGTGATCGTGGTTATTTCGCCTCTAGAGGCTGCACTCATACTCTATAATGACGGCGGACCCTTCTCAGATGCTCCCGCAACGGACGCAACCGGGAAAAACTATCGGTGTGGAATTTTTGCCGATAACTGATCATTCCAGCAATAGGTCATCGGTGCGGAAAAATCTGCAAAATCGATGACTGGTCACCCTCTAGAAGTCACTCTATATCGTTACTATAGAAATAACAGTGTATTAGAACAAGTGCATTAACATAAAACTGTGATTTTCCTTGCAGACAGAATTACTGTCACAGCTACTGTTACAGAAAATTATTCAACACCTTTTAACCAATCAGATTTGAGAATTTAACAGCGCTGCGGTATGAAGCATATTACTCAATAATTACTATGAATTATACAGTAACTACTGTGTGTAATCTGATAATTTAAAGCCCATGTGTGATACGAATCATATGCTAAGACTGAGCACGTGAATATTTTTTCATCTTATTATTTCATACACAGTGATGATCATTAATTTGCACACGAGTGACAAATTAAAGGAAAAAGCAGTGGCATTGTTATTCTGTGTAGGGCATTTATTTATCTCTGCTTACATGGTTTGGTTCCACTTGTTCTGCTTAGAGGGAAGAGTCACTGAAAATCAATCTAACATTTTTCTGACTGACCTCCTTTATCCTATAATGAAACAGTTCTCTCCTGATGGGAGTGGTCTCTTCCAGGATGGCTCTGCCCCCGTGCAAAGGGCACGAGGGCTCACTGAAAGGTTTGAGGAGGATGAAAATGATGTAAATCATATGTTATGGCCAGATGGGAGATTTTGGAGTGATGTGTTAGACAGCGCTGTCCACCATCATCATCAAAACACCAGCTGAGGGAATAAGAACGCTGTTCATCGCTCCAGTAGAGTTCCAGTGACTCTGTGCCAAGGTGCATAGAAGCTGTTCTGCCAGTTTGTGTTGGCTCAACACCTTACTAAGACATGTGTACACATGGCATCATTATGAAATAAAACCACCAAGAAATTAAGACTGCCGAACAGGAGTATATATAAAGATGTGGTCTTGTGTGGAAAGCTCATTCTTGGAATATACTGATGCGGTGAAGTATGACATTCAACTGAACACCAATTATCCAAATACATTCCTCACCCACACTCAATCACCTGACTCAACTCATAAAATGTCTGCGAAGCCGAATCAGGTGTGCCGGGGTAAAGGAAGCACAATAAGTGAACGGTGGAGGATTCAACAACAGCGTTGCTCACCAGGTGACTAAGGTTTCTGTCCCAAATATATTTAGTCTGTTACACTGCTTACACTTTCCTTACATGATACGAGTAAAGAGTCTTTATACAGACACACAAACCAGTTTCAACAAAGATTTCCATAAGTGATCTAAACTAAAAGACTAAAACTAAAAGACTAACTTCAAGTCAAAAATTTCCAAAAATGCCAACATGCACCTCTTCATACAGTATGATTATATAGTATTCTGTAGTGTATTTTAAAGTGTACTACATTAAGTTTATTTATACCACAGCGCTGTTGAATTATCGATTCTGATTGGTCTGAAGCTGGTGATTCATTTTCTATAACAGCAGCTCTGACAGTAATTAAAATTGTGAGGTTTATATTCTAATGCGTTATTGTTTCTATAGTAACAGCTCATTATAGGGCTAATAATAAGCAGATTTTTTTTTAAATGAGTTGATATTTAACAAAGAAAAATGGATATGCTTTCTGTATGGTGTGTTTATTTAACATTTATGGAAGGAGTCTAAAATGTCAGCTCATTGTAACAGCCAGTAAGGTCTACAAGTAGGGAAGTAAATTTGTGCCAAAAAAGTATTGAACGTAACTTTTCAAAAATATACAATGAGAAAGAAGACAAACACTCTGAAACTGAAAACAGTGAAAAACTTTCACATGGTCTTCAAATAAACTGCATTCTTTGTTAACAGTTTTCTAATTATGGTTTGTGAACGTGCTGCCAGAGCTTTTGTTTACACTTTCAAACATTTCGTTTACGCTTTGCAAGTTTACGTTCACCATTCTGGCACAAGCCTCTCGTGTGGGCGGGGCTTTCAAGCAATTTACTCTCATTGGCTAGTGAGATTTGGATCGACAGCACCCTGCCCTGGAAGTAGAGACTTCAGTGGGGTGAATTTTGGAGAGTGTTCTGAATGCTGTTCTCTGTAAAGTTATAGTGTTTGTACTTTGTAGTGAAAATTACTTACTTACTTAGTCAGTATATTAGTTCGTAATTAATATTTGAGGTTTGGGTAGTTCAATTCAATTCAATTCAATTTTATTTGTATAGTGCATAGTGCATTGTCTCAAAGCAGCTTTACAGAAACATATAAACACAGGATACAGATTTTAACTGTGTGAATTTATCTCGATTGAGCAAGCCGGTGGTGACGGTGGCAAGGAAAAACTCCCTAAGATGATATGAGGAAGAAACCTTGAGAGGAACCAGACTCAGAAGGGAACCCGTCCTCATCTGGGTAACAACAGATAGTGTGAAAGTAAAAGAAAGTTCATTATGGATTTAACATGAAGTCTGTTTGTTGAACTAATCCACTATTCACCAAAGGAGACCTGAGTGCAAAACTGCATGTGGTAATTGCAGTCCCAAGACCACAAGGGTAGTCTCATATGACTCCTTTTTTCGAGATGAGCTCTCAGGAGTGGCACGAAGAGGCGGCGGCATCATCATCGGCATCATCATCATCATAATCATCATCCTCCTCCTCCTCCTCCACAGCTGGACACTCGAGCTGTCGATCCAAATCTCACTAGCCAATGAGAGTATATCGCTGTCAATCCCGCCCATGTGTGAGATTTGTGCCAAAGTGGCGAACGTAAATGCAAATGAAAACTCGCATTTTTCCTTGATAGAAACAACATTCATAAACCGTGATTAGCAAAAACGAAGCTCAGAACAATGTTAACAAAGAATGCAGTTTATTTGAAGACCATGCTAAAGTTTTGCCACAGAGTTCACTGTTTTCAGTTTCAGAGTGTTTTTCTTCTTTCTCATTGTATATTTTTGATTGTTTCTTGAAATGTTACGTTCAATACTTTTGGCATACATTTAATTCCATATACAAGACGACTTTGTGCTTTGTAACATGACAAGCTGTGTATGTTTTTGGCTTATTACCTTCAAATGAGAGGGGAAAAAAAGTTATAGAATGATACAACATAAGAGTTAATAGGAACTAACTTGCCTCTCGGATGTTTCAAAACATTAAATGTAACTATAAGCGGTTAAAAAGTATAGACCCGAATATTTAATATATTCAGAAAAGTTTCAGTATCGTATCTCTAAAAGTTAACTAATAGGTTAACTGTGGCCCAGTGTAGTTCTTTTTAATGACTCTTAAACATGCTAGTATATCAAATATAAACTTACGCAAACACTTAGTGTATCTTTGTTCAAGTATACATTACTATAGTTGTAGTAAATGTAGATAAACCGTCAACTATCATATATTTAGATAATTTGTCTGTGTCAAGTAAAATATAATGTCTGGTTGAGTCTAAGCTCCTAGACATCACAGCTTGCTACAGGATTCTGAAAATACAGGAAAGTCCCGCTCCCATAACTGGTAACTTACTCCTAAAAAAAAAGCATAGAACAGCACCTACACCCTAACTTCCTTATCCTGCAAATCATTCACAGCCACTAATGTTCACATGTCCGGTTCAATACGAATGGAAAAGAAGTCCGTCTGAGATCTGATCTGATCTGTTTGAAATCACTCAACAGGAACTCGACACAGTTTGGTGCAAGTGTGTGATGATTTCGGCATAAACCGGTAGCCCTATACTTCCCTTACTTGTGAGCTGCAAACCTTCAAACAAAACAAGCTAATCAATTTCAGACACCAAACATTTCTTGGCTGGTCGACTATACAGTATTTGTGATCAGTAGGAACAAAATCAGTGAGCTTTGTTCACACTTGTCATTCAGAAGAGATCGATTAAAATCAACACTAAATTCTCCTGCATTTCCAGTTCATGCAATATGACACTAAGCTAATCATAGCTGTCTGAAAGTACATTTTAATTGCAGTGGTTTTGTGTCATCTTTAGTGTAAAATAGTAGACATGAACGTTTACAGAGGCCTCACGTAAACCTGTATTTAGTTTAAACACTGTAAGCAGCTTAACCACAAAATAGCAGATTAAACTACTACGCTCACTGCTGGATGATCTATAGCCTGGTATTTGATACTAGCTTTATATTTTGATATTCTTATACTGTTGCGTGACTACATTTGAATTGTTTATAGTTTAACATCATCCAATCTATTGTTTCATTTAGCTGTATAACATTTGTATAACAACTGTCTAATGATCCATGATACATCTGATTTCTCTGTTCTGGTGCTTCAGAAATTCCTACGCTTCCTTTTACAAAATGCTGTCGTCACTTTCCCAAAATTAGAGCCGCAGTTTACGGTTTCCTGCTGAGAAAGGCATTTCCGACCATTTTTCACCAGCACTCAGGCCATCCAACATGCCATGCGCTCAGCTACGCAGTGGAGAGGAAAGGGTCTCCAAAGGTCGTTCATCAACTGCCAGTTGCGGTGTCTCCCAACCCAGTCCTCAGAGACAAACAGTCAGAGATTAATGTGAGATCCCAATGCAAATGTATCATGATTCAATGTTGAAAGCTGAGGTAGAGAAAACTCCTTGGGGTAATCGAGGATTGCACTGGAAAACACTGATCTAGACGTGATTGCATCCTAATCTGGGCTGGTCAATAAACTTTCATGCGAAAACAACAGCTGTATTGTTAATTATCTGACAGGTACCATAATTTCATAGCCATATTACTACTAGTACATCTAAAGCTATACTAATAGGTTACCTGCCACCTAGTGTAGTTCTTTCCATTGACCTGTATTAAATGTAAACATAAGTAGACACTTACTGTACTTTAGTATCATTGTAATAAGATTGGATAAATGAGTAGTATACTTTAATGTATACCTTTTTTGGTAAGGGTTCTCTGGACAAGCCTGCTTGAGTCTAAGCTCCAAGATTCGGCAACTTAAGTCCAAAAGTTAGAGCAGTGTTTACATGGGGAAAGTTACAAGTATTCAGAGACGGCTTACGCACAAGTCAATTCTCTGGGTGCCTCGAGATTATTCTGAGACAAGCAGACTGTCCGGGTTTCAGTCCCGATGCAAATATACCAGTGATTCAGTGTGGAAAGCTGAGGAAGAGCAAAATCCCAGGGGTCATGGAGGATTAGTCTGGGAAACACTGGACTTGATGTGCCATCATCCTAATCTAATGCAACAGAAAGAGTGTTAGGTATCAAACAGATGGACGGCACACTTCTATAATGCTCTCAAAACCTTTTAATAATAAATATAGTAGACAACATTGTCTACTCCATTTATTATTAAAAGCATTTGAGAGCATTATAGAAGTGTGCCGCCCATCTGTTTGATAGTGTTAAGTATCAAACACTATTTCTGTTGCATTAGATGTTTTGAGGGCATTATACAGTCCCTCCAGGATTTTGCGAATCAAGCAAACTACACAATAATCGGAGAAGCTTGCAATTTTTCTAAAAAGACGCGTCATGTGGCGTCATCACAACACGCATTCAGCCAAAGCCCTCTTTGATTCAGGTGCATCAAACATGAGTACAGCTAAAAGGTCTCATTTAGCAACAAACATCACCATGAAAGACCGGACAAAACAATTTAGTGCGATTGCATTATCACCAATTCAAGTAGTTTTCCACATAAAAAGCACAAAAAACTCCATCACAGTTTTTTAAAACAAGACGCACTTTTGGCCGCAAGAATCACTCCAAAAACAAAAAACTCCAGGAAATCCTGTACGGACTGATTATAGCAGTGTGTCATCCCTTTTTCCTTCCATGATTTATTTTGATTCTTTGCCCGTGCACCTGTTTAAAAAACTTTTTTGGATGTTCGCACACTATCCTGTTTCTCTAAGTATCAAATAGATACCATATAAAATAAGGCTGCAACAAGTCATCAACAAAATGAATAAAATGTGTGATCTTTCCAACAATATCATAAAACACTGTCTTGTGCAACTTTTGGCCAAAAAGTCAATAACAAACACCTAAAAAATGGTGAAGCTTGCTGTTGTAGGAGGTGTTGGTGCACCTGCACCTACACAATGGTATTGACGGAATCTTTCCATGATGACAGAGGTGTGTCTTTTCCTTTTGGAGTGGATTTAATGGTCATTAAAGAGCAATGCTACAAATGTGGCCTTGGGTGGAGAGCACAGACATCTAATGGAAAAGCAGTGCTAATGTTAACTACATTCAAAATTTTGATAGATTCATTCTGTTAGGTTTTGTTATAGACTTTCCCTTTTAGTTTCATCCATTAAAATGTTAACAGACAGATAGACAGATTGTACTTGACAAGGCACGTGCAAACATTTAAGTAAACTTAAACAGTGTTGCCAGTTCAAGCTGCTAGCCACAAGTATAATGTGTTACTGGGCTCTTCTGACCCGTCTAAACTTTCGCATCTGGAGGAATGAAGGAGACAAAGCACAGCTATATTGAAACATTCCATTTCACCTTGTAATCCCTTTAGCACTTGAGCTGATTTAAGTAAAGAATGCAGTTATTGGTAAAACCCTACCGAGCGAAGAAAGTGGATCAATCCACAAAATGAAGAAGAATGCCAATGGATGCACATGGTAGGCTTATTACATAACCACATATGGTTTGATTGGCAGTTCATATTCTGTGAAAACATGTCCTATTATTTATGGGTTTATTAACAAACTGAATAGAAGTTCCAGTGATTAAACAAGGAGGTGCCTCAAAACAAGTCTTACAGTAAACACTGAATGATGAACGAACTCATGCAATCATGCAAGAATATCACATCGTAATTGAGCTACAGCTTGAGTGGAAAAAAAAGAAGTAAAGTTAAAATGAAATAGCATGAAATTAACCGATTTATAACAGTCAGAGCATGTTTACTACATGTTTACTACCAATACTACACACAATCATATCATGTTTAACCAATACTACACACAATCAGAGCATGTTTAACCAATACTACACACAATCAGAGCATGTTTAACCAATACTACACACAATCAGAGCATGTCTAACCAATACGACACACAATCAGAGCATGTCTAACCAATACGACACACAATCAGAGCATGTCTAACCAATACTACACACAATCAGAGCATGTTTAACCAATACTACACACAATCAGAGCATGTTTAACCAATACGACACACAATCAGAGCATGTTTAACCAATACGACACACAATCAGAGCATGTTTAACCAATACTACACACAATCAGAGCATGTTTAACCAATACTACACTCAATCAGAGCATGTTTAACCAATAATACACACAATCAAAGCATGTTTAACCAATACTACACACAATCAGAGCATGTTTAACCAATACTACACTCAATCAAAGCATGTTTAACCAATAATACACACAATCAGAGCATGTTTAACCAATACGACACACAATCAGATCATGTTTAACCAATACTACACACAATCGGAGCATGTTTAACCAATACGACACACAATCGGAGCATGTTTAACCAATACTAGACTCAATCAGAGCATGTTTAACCAATACTACACACAATCAGAGCATGTTTAACCAATACTACACACAATCATATCATGTTTAACCAATACTACACTCAATCAAAGCATGTTTAACCAATAATACACATAATCAGAGCATGTTTAACCAATACGACACACAATCGGAGCATGTTTAACCAATACTACACACAATCGGAGCATGTTTAACCAATACGACACACAATCGGAGCATGTTTAACCAATACTACACACGATCGGATCATGTTTAACCAATACGACACACAATCGGAGCATGTTTAACCAATACTACACACGATCAGATCATGTTTAACCAATACTACACACAATCAGAGCATGTTTAACCAATACTACACACAATCAGAGCATGTTTAACCAATACTACACACAATCAGAGCATGTTTAACCAATACGACACACAATCGGAGCATGTTTAACCAATACTACACACGATCAGATCATGTTTAACCAACAATACACACAAGAGTGAGTATATTAGAGGGTAAAGAGTGGTACTGTCTAGAATAATGGTTCTTAAAGTGAGGTCTGTGACGTATAGCCAGGGGGTCTGCATTTTTGAAAGGATTGGAAATCACAATCCACCATTTTCCATACCACTTATCCTGTACTGGGTTGCAGAGGAGCCTGGAGCCTATCGCAGGGAACCCGGGAGACAAGGCGGCAGACACCCCGGACCAGTCAATCACAATCACATTCACATACTACAGACAATTTAGAGATGCCAATCAGCCTCCAACACATGTCTTTGGACTAGGGGAGGAAACCGGAGTACACAGAGGAAACCCCCAAAGCACAGGGAAATAATGCAAGCTCCATGCACACAGTGCAAAGGCAGGATTTGAACCCCCAGCCCCGAAGGTGCAAGGCAAATGTTCTATCCACTAAACCGCCTTGCCCCCACCCACTGTTATCAAATGATCATATTTATTACTGAGGTTTTATACTTATTAGCCAACCAGGTCACTTGAATCTAATGAATTTAATCCAAATCTCAATAACTAAAAAATAAATACACCTAAATATGTTCAAATGGGACTGTAATGTGTTGTCAGTCGATAATATGGCTCTGATAAACAGCCCCAAAACAACTGTGCACATTAAAATATTTAAATAGTGAGATTATGTTCATAATAATAATAATAATAATAATAATAATAATAATAATAAGTGTCTGTACTGAGGGAGTCTGTGGAATGTGTTTTATAGTTACTGGAGTCTCTGGCTGCAAAACGTTTGAGAATACAGTTTAGTTGTTTTGTGCATCTTTTACCTAGTAATGTATATGCTCTGTGTACATCTAAAATGATTTAAGAATTTACATTAGGAATCTCTCTTGTACCACTAATTAGCTTTTAGAGCAACACTTTATTTCTTATACCTTTCCAGGTAACACTACACGTACAACTCGAGTTGGTAGCATCGCAGTGAACAGGGAAAGGTGCGTTCCTTAACACCGCAATTTGTGGGTTTTGTTTTAATGTAATGTATCTGCGTAAAATGCAGGATATGGCTTTCTTTTAATGCACGGTTTACGCAAACTTCAGTAGCGTGACTTTAGTAGCTTCAACTGACATGAAAGACGAAGTACAAACCTGTGTCCGAGTGTCAGCTAATCCCAAAGTATTTTCTGTTTTTCCTTTCTCCATCTTCGGAGAGACAAACAAGCGTCCAGTTTACGCACGTCCATGACCACAATACCCTACATGCGGTAAAAGTCAGCTTAGTCTCTGAATAAAAGTAAGTCCATGTACACTTTATGGAGCATGAGAGTGGGACCGGCAAAGAGACTGAGAGAGAGAGAGAGAGAGAGAGAGAGAGAGAGAGAAGGGGGGGGGGGGGGTGCGTGGAGGTGATTAGTAGGCGGTAAGGGCGCGAGCTCTCTTGGTTTCCTTTTACCCTCAAATCTGACAAAACAACTGATACAATATTTATCCTGCTCATCTCATCTAACTGACTGACTGACTGACTTATTTCTTTTCTTGACTCACTTAAATACATTCATAATGAAGACAAATGTGACCTAAATCACTTTTTCCACATGACACAGATCTGTTCTTTTCATAACAGTGTGAACTGGGGGAAAAACACATTAGCTTTGTTCACACAGCACGATTAAGCTGAGTTATTTGTTAAACCTGACATTTGTATTATTTGAGGAAGGCGATTAAACACATCTCAGGTGATTTCCGTCTGAAAATCATGCCTATTAGAGATGTAACCGAGTACGAATACATTATTTGGAATAAACAATATATGATACGAAAAGGAGGTGCAATATTACTGTTTCATATGTTTGTTTTGTTTGTGTTTGGTCTTGTTTTTTTAAACAGAAAACTTGCCAGAAAGTAGTGGTTGGTACGTTTTAATCGCACCTCCGGGGTTGGGGATTCCTGCCGCTGCCCTGTGTGCACAGAGTTTGCTTGTTTTCCCTGTGCTTTAGGGGTTTCCTCCAGGTTCTCTGGTTTCCTCCCCAGGACATGCGTTGTAGGCTGATTGGCCTTTCCAAATTGTCTGTAGTGTGTGAAGGGGTGTGATTGTTCCCTGCGATGGGCTGGCACCCCGACCAGGGTTGTGTCCTGAGTCCTCTAGGATAGGCTCCAGGCTCCCCCGCGACCCTGAGTAGGATAAGCGGTATGGAAAATGGATGGAACTTGCCAGAAAGGTTAACAGGGCATTTGACTGAGACTAAAGGTGTGGATCAGGATTGTGGGACTCAACGGAAAAGTCTCACTGACAGGAAGTTTTTCCTTTCATGTGGAGCGGTCAGATATGAAGCTTGCAGGACAAACAAAGACTGTGAGTATACATCACTGCACAAACTAAATTTGTAAGAATCTATCACTGGCAGGTACACACTCTCTATTTAAGACCAGTTATGAATTCAAGGATAACCTTAATAATGACATTGCCTCAAACAAATTAAGTCGAGAGGCTATCACACTGAATTTTTAAAGTAACCATGTAATAGGCAGTTGAGAGTTGACAACATGTAGTTATCCAGTGTACAAACTGAGTTCCACAGAGCAAGACTGTTTTCCAACACCAATGAAGTGTGTGCAGGAAAGCTAATATCCCAGGTTTCAGTAGAATTACCTGCCCAACTACATCTAAAAAAAATAAAAAAAAATAAATAAAAACTTGGGCAGTGTAAAAATGAGAAACATTTAGACACACTGTATGTACTTACATTTTCAATTATTTCCAATTATTTGCTCCACGCCCATGGAATATTTGATAAATAGCCCAATCTGGTAACCCAATCATTAACTGTCCTGTTCGCTGCTCCTACACTGTGCATGGGGCAGTGTGATTCCTGATCCAATGGCTCTGGGTTACTTATCAGAAGGTTGGGGGGTTTAAGCCCCAGCACTGCCAAGCTGCCACTGCTGAGCCCTTGAGCAAGGCCCTTAACCCTCTCTGCTACAGGGGCACCATATCATGGCTGACACTGTGCTCTGACCCCAACTTGCAAGAATTTCACTGTTCTGTAATGTATATGTGACACATAAAGGCTACTTCTTGTTCAATGTGCCACTGTTAGAACTTGCTGCAGTTCCCATTTTGGACCACTAGGTGCAATAAAAACTCTGTCGGGCTAAGGCAGTGAGCTTGCTCCCCATGACTAGAAAATTGAGCAAATCAATGGAACATCAGCTTACATCTGTCAAATAGAAGGAAACAAATTAATTGTTGGTCAATCAAAAGAGGTCATTAGTATTTCGACAGAATTTAAGATGTATGGAGTTGTAAATGAGGACTTGAAGATTAACATTTATTGATGTATATGGTTGGACATGTAGCTGGTTGATGTATATGAATTCACAGAACATGCCAAGAGTTAGTGATAAAAACCCCTCTGCTCAAACACTTTTGACTGGCTGCCTTTTTTAATAGCTTATATATATATCCCATATTTATTTATATTTATCCCTGCTCTCTGGTTTTAACAGTCCCCCCACCAACACTTATTAATATTCATAAACAGAACTCTAATGTTTGTTAATATTCAATAACTTGCTCAATATTCGATCATTTTCACAATACAGGTAGAAGCATTTTACAAGCCACTACAACGGTCTTTGAAACCGTTGCTGTTACATACCTGAGCAGATTTATTACTTACTGCTGATTATGCTAATTCATTATTGAATATCATGAAATCATGAGAGAGAAATCATGTGTGCAGTGCTACTCACCTGCTGTCAAAAGCTGTGCCAGTTGGAGGAGCACCATTTCACCCAAATGTTATGGGGATGGGGAGCTCTGCATGTAGTAAACCACATTTCTCCAGGTTCTATTTATTCACCATTTTGATAAGCTAATATAAGATAAAAACTTTTGATCCCAAAGGAAATGTTTGCGCCAGCTCAAGACAATACAAATAACAAACCTGTAATATGTCATTAAAAACAGAAATATTCTTTATTCCCATCAATAAAGCAGCATTTAGGTTTTAGAGAAGAATCCCTCCCTGCAGAAAGGGGAGGAGTTTAGAGTTTGCGGTATCACTCATGCTCACTAGTGAGATGTGCGTCACTCAGATCAGCTGTTACTACACTGTAGCCATGTACTTACAATGATAGTATGTGGTTTGGCCTGTTTTTTTAGTTGTGCTGTACGTTGCTTGTCCTCCATGAGCCATTCTAAGTGAGTTATTCAAATGCATCTTGTGTGTAACGCCAATCAAATCAATCATTTTAATGTTTATCTAAAAATAGGCAACAGGTGAATTGAAGAAGCCCGAGTGCAGAACACCTTAACAAAACAAAAACCCAACAGCAAATCAGCAAACACGACAGCAAAACTAAAGGTAAAGTCTGGTTTCTAAGGTGGCCTGTAAACATAAACAAACTGAAAACACAAGAGCAAAACACAACACAAATCTGGAATCATATCAACGTTAAACAAAAAACGTAGGTCCATATTGAAAATCGTATGCTCCTTGCTGGTTGGCTATAGCACATGTCAGTCTGAGAGATGATATAAAACTAAAAGGTACAGGATGTTTATGGTAATATACGGTACTGATGCTTTTATTAGTGTTTATATTTATCAAGAGCTTTCACATGATGTTGTTTAAGATATGTCGTCAACTTTGCATTACTATAAGTATGCGAAAGAAAACCGGGTTATTCAGAAGAAAGAATTACCTCAAAGTAACTTTACATTAACTTGTTTTCACTAGGCTAACCTTGGGTAATACTGTGTCCAATAAGCAACAAGTATTTGATATACAATATGGATCTTTCCTTTCTGAGTTACTGTTGATGGGCTTTCGGTTTTGCGGTTGTGATTTGGTTTATTAATGTGTTTTGCAATCTAGTGGTGCAAACCTCAGTTAAACAATTGTAGCCTTTTAAAATCCATGCATCTATCCAAATCATCTGATCATTACATCCCCAGTGGGAACCTGACTCCTCGCCAACTCCTAAACAAATGAGCAACCAAAAAACAAGGAACAGTCTGTTTTTGCAATATAAGCCTTGTCTGCAAATCATGACTGAATTACTTGTTCAGACAGATTAAAGTTAGCTCGTTGAAGTTAACTATCAACACTTTGCAATGGACTGACAGCTAGAAAGGCTCAATCCTAAATCAATGCCTCAATGAGAATAATGTTAGGTAGTTAGTGGTCAGTAAACAAACCAAGGAATTAAGATAGCTAAGTAATTCATTTAAATTCATAACAGAAAAACAAACGACGTTTTTTGTTGTCTTGTTAAAGTTGATTTGTCTGGTTTTGTTGTTAACACCAATTACGCCATCAGCATACGTCATGGGCATTACTGTTATTCTGTTTTACAATCTCTGGTATTGTTTAGATATGAATACATTGTGGATGTATTTCAGGTATGATTTCTGTGATAGAAGAGAGTTCCCATGGAGAGTTGTATCATGGGACAGGGTGGGGGCCACCAAGTGAGTAATGGGTTTTAGGATCACTGTTCAAATAAATAGCTGCTATCATAATACACAGCTGGGCGCACAACTGGAAAGAAATACATGTTTGTGAGACTGGCTCCATTACGAGCAGGTGTGTATGTGTGTGTGTGTGTGTGTGAGAGAGAGAGAGAGAGAGAGAGAGAGAGAGAGAGAGAGAGTGTGTGAGCACGAACATGAGTGTGTCAACACTCACCAGCCTCAATAGCCAATATAAAGTCTCACAATCCTCAGGAAGTGCCATCTATTCTCCCACTGATCCTGCATATTTCAGCTCTTGACTGTCCCACCTCTGAGAGATGAACTGTATTATTAACACTTCACAAGGATTTATGACTCCATGCCAGGTTTCTTCTTCAAAAGGGAGTGTCATCTCACTCCCTCCATAAAGTAGCTTACAGGTCTTATGAGTCATCAAACAAACAAATGCATTCAAATAAGGGAGTCATTCAGGTCAATACCTGCAGTGTCAGTGCAAATGTGCTTCATAGGACAAATGAAGAGAGCTAAACTGTGTATGGTATGCTGTACTGCTCATTTGCGCCTTGTATTGTGTACACACTTAATGAGGATGAGATCTGCTATAATTGGTAGGGGTTTATTTAGTGTATGTAAGAAAATCTGGAAAACCTGGAAATTTATAGTCTAGAAAAAGTGTAGCACTGGGTTATAAGCAGGTCCATTCTTTATTAATATTGCTTTAATATAAAAATGCCTTTGGGACGTGCAAATGGGTGGAGACCTCAGAAGTGTTTTAAGAGGGTTCGTAGATGTTAGATTTGCACTAAACAAGAATACGAGTGATAAGTAAGTCTTTGCTATTTAGTAAACCTAAATTATACACATAACACACAGATTCACATTTTAATGCATCTCTTAATCTAGTATAATCTAGCATATCCATAAATTTTTATCCTACACAGGGTCATGGGGGAGCCTGGAGCTTATCCCAGGGAACTCTGGGCACGAGGCAGGGGACACCCTGGATGTGGGGCCAGCCCATTGCAGGGCACAATCGCACACACACACTCACACACCCATTCACACACTACAGACAATTTTGGAAATGCCAATCAGCCTACAACGCATGTCTTTGGACTCGGGGAGGAAACCGGATTATCCAGAGAAACCCTCGAAGCGTGGGGAGAACATACAAACTCCATGCACACAGGGCAGAGGCGGGAATCTTACTCTCTCTCTCTCTCTCTCTCTATATATATATATAGTGATTACGTCATTCAGAAGTCATACCTTCTCCATACCATAGGGTTTGCACACTTTGGCCAGATAAATGTCTACAGCTTTGGACATGCTAATCATTCTGGAGTACTCTTCAGTACACTATGTACATAGAAGTGTGGAATTTCAGACACAGTGACTGATGCCAGATGCATATGGGATACAGGCTACATTTAAAATCTACAGTGCTGTGCTATTGTGCAACAGTCTTTTGTAGTTTGCAGTTTTGGATGCATCCACAGTGTGTAGGTGCAGTTCATCACCAATATTTATGATATGTACAGCTTACTATTAAAGCCTGACATTATTAGAGATATGTAACTGTCCATATACAGTGGCTTCATATCGATTACGGTTTCATCTCAAGCTGGAATCAATGTCAAATCGGGCATTCCTTCAGTGGAAACCTCAAAGACTTCAATTTGGGCTTAATACAATCATTGTGTTTGTACTGTCTGAAAGACGTTCCCTAAGTAATCAGCATTTCCTGATTTAGAAGTCTCATTTAGAATGCACCTGTTCCCTCAGCTTACTTATTATTATTATTATTATTATTATTATTATTATTATTATTATTATTATTTTGCAGCAGCACTGTTGAATGCTTAATTATGATTGGATAAAAATGGTTAATTCTTTCAGTTCAGCAGGCAGAAAGCACCTTGTTGATGAGAGAGGTCAGAGGAGAATGGTCAGACTGGTTCAAGTTGACAAGAAGGCTACAGTAACTCAAATAACCAGTCTTTACATCTGCGGTGAGTAGAAAAGCATCTCCCAGAAGGCACAACACACCGAAGTTTGAGGTGGATGAGCTACAACAGCAGACCACCACGTCAGGTTCCACTTCTGTCAGCAAAGAACAGGAAGCTGAAGCTACATAGGACACAGGCTCACCAAAAACTGGACAGATGAATATTGGAAGAAAACGAACAAACAAACAAAAACTAGTGCCATGTAAGTTCCTACTTTTTCAATCTGTTTTAATCAGTCGTAACATCATTGTAGCTTATTAACTACATACACTCTGGATACAACATCATGCCGTAAACCCTGAGATCAGGTTAGACCCAGAGCAGGTGCAATGCTTTCAGAGTCAAGTTGCAAAGACATGTTAAATATTTGATTGTCACCAGCCATCAATAGATGCTTGTCAGTTGCAATAGGAAAAAAACCCAACATTGTTTAACAAACGTGTACAGACTAGAAGACGTGCTTTTTCTCATAATCTTCCGGTGTGTAAAAACAAATGCTTGTTCACAAAAAACTCAGCCAAAGCCATATTACTTTTCTCTATAACTGTACATTCATCACTTTAAACACACCCCAAGCCTGTCTTTCCAGACTCCGGGATTATTTATGTATATTCTTTATATACTGCCACTGTTACAGGCTTCTAATTATGATGCCCCACACTGCATTTAGGTACTTATGTGTATTCTTTCTAAGCAGCCACATTCATATGTTACTACTTACGCCAGTCTCCATCATCAGACTAAGGCAGACAGTTTATGTCTACAGCTAGAGTCTGATGTTGCTCTGTTGTTCCACATAGCTAGTGTGAATTATGTTTTGTCTACTCATTGTACTGGCTCCATTTCGTCTAATACTATGTTACAGTATGCAAAACAAATAACATTTATAATATAAATATAATAGAAATTGAAATCACACCAATAGCATTTAAGATATCAATATGTGATCAATAATAATAGAATGAAAGTATTTTGTACTAATATACAAAATATATAAATATATTATATAATGCCTTGATAATATATTATAAATATCTTTTAAAACGTTCAGATAATTGCTGGTTTTTATATGTATAATTAGGACAATATATGGACTATAGCAGGATCATCTATTTCCCATATATTATAATTTATATGTGTAAATATATTGACAGTGTATAACATCTGTAATACACAGGTATAATACACTTTATATATGTATGCACTCTAGGTAGGCATTGGCTTACTGTAATGTGTATTATTATGTTTAATTTTACAGAAGAACTTAAAAAAAATATAAAGCATATGTATTATTATGTACAGAAAAGTGACATTAATTAAAAAGTAAAACCAGTAGCTTTGTTATGCTGTAATGTTTTGGCCTCAATGAGAGAGAAGTGTCACTGCAGATCAATAAATACATTCATTTCTATCCTGGTCTCTAGGGGACTGGTCTCCTCCAGGATGATTCTGCCCTCATCCACAACACTGAATATTTTATTGAGGATAAAAAAATATGTGAATAATATTCTATGACTAGTGTAAATAGGCATGAGGAAAATCTGACCTTTTGTACAAAGCAGTTAATATGGTCAATATCACACATTTGCTTACATTTAAATAGTGCAGAATCTTGAATATTAAATATTAAAATGATGAAACGTTTACTTTCTTTATTTTAAATATTTCTAAATTCCAAAACATTGTTTATTTAGAAATTTTAAAAGACGGGATTAAAAAAATCCCAGATTTTCAATGTGGTCTTAGACTTTTGGACCCCACTGTATGTAACAGGGGTCCAATCTCGCCTGCAAAGGGTCGCTGTGGGTGCAGGTTTTCATTCCAATCAAGCAGGAGCCACACTTGATCCTAGATTTGCAGTATATTGTGCAATATACATTTCTGTTTAGAACACCATGCCATTTTTATCGTTCCTGTAGGCAGGTACAGCGTTTTGGCTCACTGTATACTTGGATGGACGGCGATAAAAATTGACTTCAGTCAACATCTTGAATTTGCACTGACTGATACGTCCGTACGTTTTAAAACCCTGACAGAGGATGCCAGAACATTTCAGAGTTTCCTGTATGGTTCAGGGTGTAAGGAAGCCCACCATTTCCTACTCCATTGTATTTTAGGAATGGAAGTGAATTGTTGTCTAAAAGTTGCACTGCATACATTTGATAGACAATTTTTCACTATATACAAAAGATCTTTATGAAAACTATTACAGATATTGCACCATTACACCACTCTAGGCAAACAACAAAAGTGCTAAATCTCATGCTGTGAAGGTATTTGTGTATTTGCACAGATAGAATTACAAAGCAGTATGTGCAGCACACTTTTGATAATATGCATACACTATTTTGCTATCTATTCAAGCAAACAATTTACAAAATATACCATTTCTAAAGACCAGGGTTGTGGTGATGATCAGATGTGAGCTAACATGATATTAAATGCCTGCAGCAAAAGCAACAATGACATCTTTCATATACAAGCCTGTTTGAGGAGAAACATCTTTATTAACCTGGCTTAGTTTAAGTCTTTGTGGATTGGGAATTAAACATAGCGTGTGTCATTGATGCCAGTGAATTCCCTATTAAGCTGTCACAAGTCAGTTTGGAAAAAAGCAGACATGAGTGACAGTACAGTAGCAGTAGAATAATAACAAAGTCTCAGTGGTTACAGCTCTGAAATGATCATCAGAATGTTATGAGGTTAATTTTTGTGTTTGTGGTATTAACTTTACCAACCCGACTGTTGCACCACCATTTTAATCTGCTGGGTACACTTTATCTATACATTGTGTTTCATTGTTTTTACTCTTTACATTTCAACTCACTAAAACGAAAAAAGTTTTCATTTCATTGTTCATTCATTCTCCTTCATATTTAGTAAAAGTTTGGGGCGGCTGTGGCTCAGGTGGTAGAGCGGGTTGTACACTAATCGTAGGGTTGTCTCCACATGCCGAAGTGTCCTTGGGCAAGACACTAAACCCCAAGTTGCTCCCGATGGCAAGTTAGCGCCTTGCATGGCAGCTCTGCTACCACTGGTGTGTGTGTGTGTGTGTGTGTGTGTGTGAATGGGTGAATGATACACAGTGTAAAGCGCTTTGGATAAAAGCGCTATATAAGTGCAGGCCATTTACCATTTTATTCTCGTTAGGATTGCGTTGGATCCTGAGCCAATCCTGGGAATGCTGGGTGTTAGGTGAGAGGACCTTCCTGCAATTTAGCATAGCCAATCTGCCTACGTGCATTTTTGGGAAGGTGGGAGGAAACCGGAGAATCCAGAGGAAACACACACGGACAAGCACGCCAAACCACAGAGACAGTAACCTGAGCTCAGGATCGAACCAGGAAACTTGGAGCTGTGAGTCAGCAATGATACTCATATCCTTAATGATAATAAAGCTGACTTTGACTTGCCGGGACTGCCACAGTCCTTGATCAAGTCTTCATCCAGCGCTGAAAAAAACTAACCAGTGGGAATAAGCCAAGTGGTTTCCATTTACAATTAAAACCATGATAGTAAAACCATGATCCATTACACTGCAAAAATTATATCTTACCAAGTGAAGATATCTTGAATAAAGGAAATGTTTTCTAATATTTCTAATTATAAATAAATAAATAGTTAATTAAATATGAACAAATATTAGACCATTAAGCCTATTTATAGACATATTAGCTAATTTCAAGCTTAAAATGGTCTAGAGATTTTGCTTCTTTCTAGAAATTAACTTATCGAAATTAGGATAACACAATTTTAAGCTTGAAATGAATCAAAATATATAGATATAGAAGTACTAATCTTATATTGTTGTAAAAACAATCTAATAAGAGGAACACTAGTTGAATTTGCCAATGTTTAAGGTATTTTTTTTTCTGTACAAGTGTTTTTGTTTTCCAAAAAGCAGTGACCTTTAATTGCTTGGATTATAAACCACTCTGGATAAAATCATCTACCAAAAATAAGACATTTTTTAGTTTATAAAAGGTCTCTACTTTCGTTACCATAGTGAAACTAGGTACTGTATCTCTGACTTACCAAGTGTAACATCAGCATGAGGAGGACAGATGTGTCCTAAAAGACTTTCAGACTCTTCAGATGCACATCATCCAGGATGTACTCCATCCTCCCAAGCACGCAGGTTACATCCTCTTCCAGATTTGGGGTTTTAAAAAACGTCTCCCGCTGATGAAAACATCACTTCACTGCACACTTCACTTGCTTCATCGCTCTTCTCTGTCTGCTGTTTAAATGCGAAAGATTAGGTTTCATCCTGGCGTCTTCCACGTGTCTCTCTGGCTCCGGTTGCAACTGATAGCAGGCTCACACACACACACACACACACACACACACACACACACACACACACACACACACACACACTCCTAGCTGTTGCTTGGTGGTTTTCATTCTGTACTGAGGCCTATAGCATGTTGGCTGCTGAGTACAGACACACCCTTCTCCCCTACAGAGCTGGGTGTGTACAATAACAGCATTCAGAGAAAAAAAACTGACATTAAGGACAGGGACAGGTTTAACACATTAAGTGTGTGAATATAAATGTAAACCCGATTGGAAAGCCATCATCTCTGCCTCTGCCTGCTCCTCTTTTCTTTCAAGTGTACAGCTTCATAAAACAATGAAAAGAGCAGCTCATGTTTACCCACATTACCGTCTGGCTCTGCATTCCTGTGGTCAGGCTCTCAGTCTGCTGTGTACAGGTAGTTGCATGCACAGCATGATGATAAGGTGTGAACATGAATGAATTAAAACATGTTAGAAAGTCCTTTAGCTTTGTCCCAGACATGACCCATATTAATAATTCACAAAACAAAATGCATCATGGTGTTAATATCATCTACACGTTTAGACAGAGCTTTTTGACTGCTGTTTGACAGCGATGGTCAGTGATGTGATGTTTGTTTTGGGGAAGCTGGGCGCATAAATGGTGCTGATAAACTCCCACATCAGCTCCGTCATCCATACATTTATAATAATTTAAGTATTAAAAGAGCAAAAACTGGTGCAAAATCACTAGGGCTCCATGTATGAGGTAGTAAGCCAATTAAATCACTACTCAGTTACCCAGCGTTATATTGTATACAGAAGGAATCCTTTATTTATATATTATCCACGAAATCCCACAAAACAATCTAAGGAGATCCTGTGAACTCTTTCCAGCTCTGTTTCACATACTATTATTATCTCAGTTAGAGCTGAAGCCAATTATCTCATTAAGAGGTGGATCTGATAATACGCAGCTAACTTGGAGGACAAGATGTAAATAATAACAAATGCTTCCTTTAAAAATAACCTCAAAACCTTTGCATGTACACTCCCAACCTAATAGATTACCTCAAGGGCTTTAATTTGTTTCACAGGCTCAAGAGTAACCTAGTGACATAATGCAAGCGTACTGCTAATTTGGTTGGATATAAGCCATTTTCGTGGTCAGAGATAATTGAGGGTGGAGTAGCACAACAGAGGGTGTGGCACTGAAAATCCAGTGCAGGTACAGACTTAAAGTTCTGCCTGTCTGTTTTGATGTAGAACATTCATTTAATTCTGTTTTTATTTGTAAAACGCTGTTAACCATAGATGTTGTGAATATATAATCAAGCCAGAGGCAATGAGGAAAATCTCCCTGAGGAAGAAACTTTGAAAGGAACCAGACTGAAAATGGAACCCATCTTCTTCTGGGTGACGCCGGAGACATTACTCTTCCACATCTGTACGCTATCAATTAGCGATGCACTGATGTTTAGGCCGATAAAGACAATTTTTCACGCTATGGGCCATAGCGGATAGTTTAAAAACATCCGATGATCAGGGCCGATTATATCCTGTCAATCAAAAGAGGATGGGAAAACATGGATTTAGTGCTGTGTGTAGGGATGATGTCGCTTGTGTGGAATGATGACAAAACTCCAGTTTGTAATCTCTGCACTGCTAAAAGTTTACACCGGACGCTGCAGCAGTGAAGCGGGAGTTTCGGCGTCGAGTCTAACTTTTTTTTTTTTGGCCGAGCTATTTGCGCTGAATTAAAGCGCCAGTACACCGATGAAAGATTTAAATGAAGATGAGTTGACAAAAAAGTATATATTGCACAGAAAAATATATTTGTAGAGTAGTATATTTCAAATCCAGTTAATGTTAATATATAAAAAAGTTGATATTATATATTACCAGTTTGATGTTCAATGATGAAGTAGAAATGCTTTTGTTTGTGGTGAGTGAATGTGAGACTAACAGGAGGGTTTTTTTTTAACAATTCAGTCAATGTTAATATGAATTAATAACATTCAATAAGTGAAGAAATCTTACTTCTATCTTCAGAATTTAGTTCATGTGTTAATGTTAATTAGAGTAATGTGTGTTCTGTTTATGAGACCAGTTACTGTGAAACAACTTGTTGAAATGGAGAGAATAAAGTTTTTATTTGCATTTCTTTCTGAATTGTGGAATTAATTGTTATTAATTTAAAAGAAGCTATACTGTAAAAGGTAGAACAATTGGTATCGGTTATCATCACATTTTTGTAAATATTTGATTATATCTTTTCATGTGACAACACTGAAGAAATGACACTTTGCTACAATGTAAAGTAGTGAGTGTACAGCTTGTATAACAGTGTAAATTTGCTGTCCCCTCAAAATAACTCAACACACAGCCATTAATGTCTAAACCACTGGCAACAAAAGTGAGTACACCCCTAAGCGAAAATGTCCAAATTGGGCCCAAAGTGTCAATATTTTGTGTGGCCACCATTATTTTCCAGCACCGTCTTAACCCTCTTGGGCATGGAGTTCATCAGAGCTTCACAGGTTGCCACTGGAGTCCTCTTCCACTCCTCCATGACGACATCACGGAGCTGGTGGATGTTAGAGACCTCATGCTCCTCCACCTTCCGTTTGAGGATGCCCCACAGATGCTCAATAGGGTTTAGGTCTGGAGACATGCTTGGCCAGTCCATCACCTTCAGTCTCAGCTTCTTTAGCAAGGCAGTGGTCGTCTTGGAGGTGTGTTTGGGGTCGTTATCATGCAGGAATACTGCCCTGCGGCCCAGTCTCTGAAGGGAGGGGATCATGCTCTGCTTCAGTATGTCACAGTACATGTTGGCATCCATGGTTCCCTCAATGAACTGTAGCTCCCCAGTGCCGGCAGCACTCATGAAGCCCGAGACCATGACACTCCTACCACCATGCTTGACTGTAGGCAAGACACACTTGTCTTTGTACTCCTCATCTGGTTGTCGCGACACACGCTTGACACTATCTGAACCAAATAAGTTTATCTTGGTCTCATCAGACTACAGGACATGGTTCCAGTATTCCATGTCCTTAGTCTACTTGTCTTCAGCAAACTGTTTGCAGGCTTTCTTGTGCATCATCTTTAGAAGCGGCTTCCTTCTGGGACAACAGCCATGCAGACCAATTTGATGCAGTGTGCAGCGTATGGTCTGAGCACTGACAGGCTGACCCCCGACCCCTTCAATCTCTGCAGCAATGCTGGCAGCACTCATACATCTATTTCCCAAAGACAACCTCTGGATATGACGCTGAGCACGTGCACTCAACTACTTTGGTCGACCATGGCGAGTCCTGTTCTGAGTGGAACCTGTCCTGTTAAACCGCTGTATGGTCTTGGCCACCGTGCTGCAGCTCAGTGTCAAGGTCTTGGGAATCTTCTTATAGCCTAGGACATCTTTATGTAGAGCAACAATGCTTTTTTTCAGATCCTCAGAGAGTTCTTTCCTATGAGGTGCCATGTTGAACTTCCAGTGACCAGTATGAGGGCATGTGAGAGCGATGACACCAAATTTAACACACCTTCTCCCCATTAACACCTGAGAACTTGTAACACTAACAAGTCACATGACACCGGGGAGGGAAAATGGCTAATTGGGCCCAATTTGGACATTTTCACTTAGGGGTGTACTCACTTTTGTTGCCAGCGGTTTAGACATTAATGGCTGTGTGTTGAGTTATTTTGAGGGGACAGTAAATTTACACTGTTATACAAGCTGTACACTCACTACTTTACATTGTAGCAAAGTGTCATTTCTTCAGTGTTGTCACATGAAAAGATATAATCAAATATTTACAAAAATGTGAGGGGTGTACTCACTTTTGTGAGATACTGTAACTCCATGATTTTTGACATATTTGTTAACAGAGAGACGACCTAACAGGGCTTCAAGAGCCCAGAATTGTGAATAAGAGTCCTGGGATGAGCACAGGATAGTCTTTATGATTACAGCAGCACACGTCTACAGTCTCTACCACAACATAATTTTTCCATCTTCAAACTTCTATACGGATTTTGTCTTGGGGACCCAGGGGACATTTGTTCGAAATATTTTGGTTAAAAAACGGTGCCAATTGTACACTATTATTATCTTCCTATGATCATGTAGTGCTTCATTTAATATTCTCACCATGTGATAAGCAGCATAATCTCAGGTTTCCTTCATGAGACGCACCTTTCCTCTTGGGTTTCAATGACATAGTGTACTATTGTTTGAGCGCTGTTGTTTTAGCTGGGGAAACAACTGGCTACAGACAGCAACGGAATAAATAATCTGAGTTGTCTAAGCAATAATTCTGAGCTGCTGAAGTGATGTGGCCACGGATGAGTATATTAAACTCAAGTATCTCATTATCTTTTTTGTGGCCATGAAATACTTAAGCTGTGGCAACTACTATATCTTAAATCGAGTGGGATACAGAGAAATGAATTGAATAATGTCATGGATTTGACTGAAATTACATTTCAATTTTGGAACGACACATAAAGCGATACTGGAGTCTCTGTCACTCCACCCTATTGCTACGCTCCCTCCACTGGCTTCCTGTAGCTGCCCACATCAGATTTATAACAGTGATGCCTGCCTATAAAGCCAAAAATGGACCAGCACCTACTTACCTCAAATCACTTATCATACCCCGCACTGCACCAGGCTCCCTCTGATCCTCAAGCACCGCTCGACTGGACCCACCATCTCTCAGGGTACAAGGAAGGCACGCATCGAGACTCTTCTCTGTTCTGGCACCTAGGTGGTGGAATGAACTTCCCCTAGATGCCTGAAAAGCTGAGACACTGGCGGTCTTCAAACCATGTCTAAAGACCTACCTCTTCATATAGTACTAAAACTAGCACTAAAAACAAAAATCCTAGTGAACCAGTATCAGGATGTATTTATTGATAAAACCTTCAAAGTACTTCTTTAAGTAGCTCTGGATAAGCGTGTCTGCCAAATGCCATAAATGTACATGTACTGTAAGTGTACATATCATTTCAACATGGATATACCATTAGCCAAAGTTCTTGCCAAATAATTAATTGTACGTTCTCACAACATATTAAATCGTGAACTCAAGATTAAGATAAAAAATGTCAACAGCAGTTAGAAATGATTTTTTGTTGGTTTTTGTGGATATTTTCCTCTCATTTTCTCCACAATTTTATCCCCAGCTATTTCCCACCCTCTAGCTCTGCCCTATCATACAGGGATGATGAAGGTTACCACAGGGAAGTGCAACATACCTGGAGGAAAACACCTTTCCTACCTAACGTCCCTTCCAGCATACTTGAACTCATAAACGCGAGCGATTGTCTAGTGTTGCTATGATTGACAGAGAAGGACACCCAGAGAACACACCAATTCTCTTGGACTCCCATTCTCCCAGCAATGTGTAATCGTCAGGAACTTAACTCGTGATCTACCAACGATAGATCTTTTATGTTTTGCCACTTGGGGGGCCCCCGCGTCAAACATAACATTAACTGTTTACATTGTGTCGATGTTGGCTAAATATCAGGGCCACTCACTAAACCACACAAAGACAAATTGAAGTGGATACGAAAATTCCACAGAGGCTTAGAGCTCCAATCAAGCATCTAAAAAGAGTCCAGACAACAAATCTGTCCTAGAAAGACATTTAAAATAGTTTTAAACATTTAAATAGCCTCAGTCATCAGTGCAGTGGGAAGAAAAGATGAGAAGAAAAGTGTGTTAGTGGCTCCTGGCAGAATTCTCAGTTGAGAGAAAGAGCATGTTGTAATTAACTAAGGTTTGGGAACTGAAGTGAAAAGGAGAGCTTGCTATATTCAGTAGCACTGATGTGCTTGGAATTCATGTGCTAATGCAGACAACAGTGTTAAGCACACACATAGTGGACTGAACTGCACTACTCCAACCTGACAAGCATCTCAGTTTGTCTGGAACAACAACAGACCCAGAAAGAACAAATACACTATATGGCCAGACGTTTGTGGACACCTGACCATCACACCAATAAGTGGTTGTACATCCCATTCCAGATTTATTATTATTATTATTATTATAAACTTTGTGGGAAGAACCACATATGGGTGTGATTGTCAGTTTTGGGGACACACACACACACACACACACACACACACACACACACACACACACAGTACTGTGCTGTAGTGTTTTAGGCACCCTATTTTTTTAGTACAAACTTTGTTATAGATTTTATTTTCAGATTTAGATTTCCAAACATTAGTTTTCCAGCAAAAAATGAAATGTTACAGAAAAATGTTTGTATGTCAGTAAAGAAACCAGCAATATTACGTTGGTCTGTGAAATGCTCAGTAAAACTTACAGCTCATTTCCTTATAAACCTGCACGAACTCTACTTGAGACTACTTTTTTTTTGTTTTTAACGCAAAGGGTCGTCACACCAAATATTGCCTTTGTTTTATTTATTCCTGTTTACTGCTATAGTATTTTTTTTTTAATGGAGAAACATTTAATTTCATTATTTTTGAAGGCAGCTTTGCTCTACAGCATTTCTTTGCATATGCAAGACTTTTGCACAGTACTGTATATCTATCAGCCCCCTCTGAAAATACTGCAACAGTAAGGCCGATTCTTTTGTTTTTGCTATATACTGAAGACATTTGGGTTTGAGATCGAAAGATGAATATTTAATGATAGATCAGAATTTCAGCTTTCACTTCCTGATATTTACATCTGGATCTGTTAAACAACTTTAAACACGGCGCCCATTGTTTTAACCCAAGTTTTCAAGTGTTGGCCAGGTGTGCCCTGTTAGAGTGATTGATAGCTCTGAATGTCTGTTCTTGGTTTGAGCTCTGGGTTTCTCCTGTAAAGACTGCATTTGTTGTTAAAAAGCATAAACCTACATGAAGACCAGAAAGCTGTTCATGAACGAGTCAAGACTTTGAGTCGGCTCCTGCAGGTGAATGTTGAGAGCAAAATCGTCTACAGCTGTTTTTTTTTTTTTCTTGTTTTGTAGATTGTCGCGACGGACCGACAGCCGGCGCACATAATAAGAAAGTCGCTCCTTCCCCAACTGCCGCACTGGCACGAAGCGGACAGCCTCGTGCCAACCACACCATCAGCCGGAAGGACTGTCACGGTGGGGCGGGACCGTTGACGCTACACCGGCCGGCAATTGGGGAGTCCGTCAGGAAAATTCCACCACTCAGGCGACGGCGGAGGAGGATAAAAGGACGCACTTCCGGCCATACGGGAGAGACGAAGGCGGCTAAGAGACAGACTCCGTGCGTGCTCTTCAGCGGCATATAGGCGCGCCAACATTGAGCACGACGGTATACTCTCCCCAATCGCTAATCTCTCTCTCTCTCTCTCTCTCTCTCCTTCTCTCCCCGAAGGTGCGAGTGCGGACGAGACCGCCGGTTGGTGAGATCGCATTCAACGGTGGATGATGGCACGGGAGACCCACGCCCACGCCTCGGGAACCCGACACGCCCTCGAGAAGGTCACAACACCAGCCACGCCCCCACGAAACCCCACGCACTCTCACACCCTCACCTCCTCATGACAGACAGCTCACACTTGGACAAATAAAACACCCATTTTGACTGCAACCTGTCTCTTGTGGGTCTGTGCTCCGCCCTTCCCCCGGGCTAATTCCCTACACTGGTGGAGGATGCGGGCATAGAGTACAGACTCGCCTACAAACGAGCACCAAAAAAAAACAAAACAAAACAAAAAAAAACCCGAGAGAGAGAAATAAATAAATAAATAAATAAATAAATAATAATAAAAAAAAAAACCATGGACCCCACACTGAAACACCTGCTCGAGGCTAGCATCCAGCAGCAAGCCGTGACACAGCAGCCCGCCGCCTCCATACCCCTCCCCGACCCGGGACGCGAGATCCGCCGCCTGCTTCCCCCCCTCGCCCCCGAAGATCTTGAGGCGTACTTCGAGGCCTTCGAGGGTATTGCCCGCCGGGAGGGGTGGGACTGTGACGACTGGCCTCGCACCCTCGGCCCGCTGCTCACGGGAGAGGCGCGGACGGCCTACTATGCCCTCGAGCCGGAGGAGGCTGCCGACTACGCAGCAATGAAGGAGGGAGTCCTGGCATGGTGTGGGCGAACCCCCTACCAGGCAGCGACAGAGTTCCATCGCTGGGCTTATCGACCGGGGGCCTGACCACGCGGACAGCTGAACACCCTCATTCGGATAACTAAAAGGTGGCTCCGGCCGGATCAGCATACCGCCGCGGAGGTGGCAGAAAAAGTGGCTGCGGACCGGTTCCTGAGGGCATTACCCCGCACAGAATGCCAGGCCGAAGGGGAGCAAGTACCAACAACGCCCCAGGAGCTCCTAACCGCCCTGGAGCGAACCATGGCCACCCTTGAGCTCAGCCAAGGTGAGCAGCGGCTCCCCGACCGGCCCTCTGGTGCCCCTGGCCCCCGGTCCGACCGTCGGCCCCGTCCCGGCACCTGGAGGACTCGCCAGAGGTCACCCGTTCGTGTAACCCCCGTGGACGAGCCCATGCCTACAGAGCCGGAGATGGAACCTGCCCGACCGCTTCTGAAACCATGGTTAGCGGGCTGCACTCTCCATCTACAACAGCCGCCGGAGGCCCCCTCCCTGACGGTGTGGGTCGAGGGGAACCTGGTAACCGCCCTGCTGGACACCGGGAGCACGGTGACCCTCGCCCGGCCCTCCATTCTACCCAAGGGGCGTTGCCCGGGGGGGTTCTCACCGTAACCTGCGTCCATGGGGACACCCGGGAAGTTCCCGCAGCCGAGGTCCAGATCCGGGGCCCCCCAACCCACTAACCCTCTGTGGTCTGTCTTTCACCAGGTGAACCGGGAGGGGAAGTTCGGACGGGAGCAGAAGGAGGACGACCGCCTGAAGCACTGCTGGGCCCAGGTGCGAGTGATAGAGGGGGTCGACCAGAACCCGGACCTGAGACTCCCTACTTCGTACTTTCTCGTCCGGAACGGTCTCCTCTATCAGCGGGCCTGCCGCCGCGGGGAGCAGGTGGACCTACTGGTCGTGCCCAAACCCAAGACGCCAACCGTAATGCATCTGGCTCATACCCATCCACTCGGCGGCCACCTGGGTCCACGAAACACCCTGGAGAAGCTGAGGGATCGCTTTGTGTGGCCCGGGATGGACACGGAGGTCCGGGCCTTCTGCCAGCAATGCCCGCAGTGCCAGCGCACTGCCCCACGGAGGCCCCCACCGGCGCCCCTTATCCCTCTGCCCATTATCAGTGTCCCGTTCGAGCGAGTGGGCATGGACCTCGTGGGCCCCCCTACCCAAGTCTGCCCGGGGCCATGAGTACATCTTGGTCATTGTTGACTACGCCACCCGGTACCCTGAGGCGGTGCCGCTGTGCAAAGCCACCTCCCAGAACATCGCCAGGGAGCTGGTACTCCTGTTCAGTCAGGTGGGGATTCCAAAGGACGTGCTGACTGACCAAGGTACACCTTTTGTGTCTAAATTAATGGCCGATTTGTGTCGACTGTTACAGGTGAAGCACCTTAAGACGTCGGTCTACCACCCGCAAACCGATGGGCTGGTCGAGAGGTTTAACCAGACGCTCAAACGGATGCTGCGCCGGGTGGTGGACGAGGAGGGGAGGAACTGGGACCTCCTCCTCCCCTACGTGCTTTTCGCGGTCCGAGAGTGCCCCCAGTCATCCACGGGCTTCACCCCCTTTGAGCTCCTGTTCGGGCGGCACCCGCGGGGACTGTTGGACGTGGCTTGCGAAGCCTGGGAGGAGCAACCGTCCCCCTTCCGCTCAGTCATCGAATATGTGCAGGAGATGCAAGCGAGGATCGACCGGGTAGCTCCAATAGTCCGGGAGCACATGCACGCCACGCAGGAGGAGCAGAGAAAGGTATACAACCGCCCAGCGCAGCCCCGAGAATTCCAGCCGGGGGATCGGGTCCTCCTGTTAGTGCCCAGCAGTGCCTGTAAGTTCCTGGCCCGGTGGCAAGGCCCATATACAGTCCTCGAGCGCCGGGGCCCGGTCAACTACCGCCTGCAACAGCCCGGTAAACGCGCGGAGGAGAAGCTCTACCATGTGAACCTGCTAAAGAAGTGGGTAGAACCGGCCCCAGTAGTGTCGGCATACGCGGCCCGGGACACGGACCATGGCAAGCGTACCTTAGTCGGTTTGGGGGAGGACCTTACCCCCGCCCAGAGACAGGAGCTCACTGAGTTGATAGACCAATTCTCGGATGTGTTTTCGGCCTCCCCAGGGATGACCCAGCTGGTCCACCACGAGATCAAAACTCCTCCCGGCGTAGTGGTGAGACAAAGGCCCTACAGTGTCCCAGAGGCCTGACGCAAAGCCATCGAGGAAGAAATTAGTCGAATGCTGCGGGACCACATCATAGAGGAGTCCAGCAGCCCCTGGTCCAGCCCCATCGTCGTCGTGCCGAAGCCGGACGGGAGCATGCGGCTGTGCAACGACTTCCAGAGGCTGAACCAGGTATCGGAGTTTGACAGCTACCCCCTCCCCCGAGTGGACGACCTCGTCGAGAGGCTGGGGAGGGCCCGGTTCATATCTACCTTGGACCTGACCAAGGGCTACTGGCAAGTGGCCGGAGGCAAGACCCAAGACGGCCTTTAGCACGGCCACCGGCCGTATCGGGTTCTCCCCTTTGGGCTACACGGGGCACCCGCCACGTTCCAGAGGTTGATGGACATCCTCCTGCAGCCCCACCGCACGTTTGCAGCTGCCTACCTGGACGACGTAGTCATCCACTCCTCCACATGGGCCGACCACCTGTTTCATCTAAGGGAGGTCCTGAAGGCGCTCCGGGAGGCCGGCCTGACGGCCAACCCCAAGAAGTGCCACCTAGGGCTGACTGAGGCCCAGTACCTGGGATACCGCATTGGCCGGGGAATGCTGAAGCCACAGACAAAGAAAATCGAGGCCGTAAAGGACTACCCTCGACCAACATCGAAGAAACAGGTACGTGCCTTCTTGGGGTTGGCGGGGTACTACCGGAGGTTCGTGCCTAACTTCTCTGCTGTAGCTTCCCCCCTCTCAGATCTCACAAAGAAGGGCCAGCCAGACCGGGTCAGATGGTCAGCTGATGCAGAGAGGGCCTTCCAAGCCCTGAAAGGTGCCCTCACCAGCACGCCGGTACTGCGCAACCCGGACTTTGACCTCCCATTCATCGTGCACACTGATGCGTCCGAGACCGGGCTTGGCGCCGTCCTCTCGCAAACCTTCAACGGAGAAGAACACCCGGTCCTCTATATCAGCCGGAAGTTGTCCCCTGCTGAGAGGAAGTACGCAGCCGTCGAGCGAGAGGCCCTGGCAATAAAGTGGGCCATCGAGGAGCTGCGGTACTACCTGGCTGGCCGGCACTTCGTCCTCGTAACGGACCACGCCCCCCTACAGTGGATGGCCAAAGCCAAAGACACAAACGCCCGGGTAACACGCTGGTTTCTCGCCTTACAAGATTTCTCGTTTCAGGTTAAACACCGGGCGGGGGCCCAACATGGTAACGCAGATGGGCTCTCGCGACGAGACGCACTCTGGGCCCACCACCGAGCGGCAGTAGGCTCGGAGCTGAGGGTCGCGACGGACTGACAGCCGGCGCACATAATAAGAAAGTCGCTCCTTCCCCAACTGCCGTACCGGCACGAAGCGGACAGCCTCGTGCCAACCACACCATCAGCCGGAAGGACCGTCACGTTGGGGCAGGACCGTTGACGCTACACCGGCTGGCGATTGGGGAGTCCGTCGGGAAAATTCCACCACTCAGGCGACGGCGGAGGAGGATAAAAGGACGCACTTCCGGCCATACGGGCGAGACGAAGGCGGCTAAGAGACAGACTCCGTGCGTGCTCTTCAGCGGCATATAGGCGCGCCAACATTGATCACGACGGTATACTCTCCCCAATCGCTAATCTCTCTCTCTCTCTCCCCGAAGGTGCGAGTGCGGACGAGACCGCCGGGTGGTGAGATCGCATTCAACAGTGGATGACGGCACGGGAGACCCACGCCCACGCCTCGGGAACCCGACACGCCCTCGAGAAGGTCACAACGCCAGCCACGCCCCCACGAAACCCCATGCACTCTCACACCCTCACCTCCTCACGACAGATAGCTCACACTTGGACAAATAAAACACCCATTTTGACTGCAACCTGTCTCTTGTGGGTCTGTGCTCCGCCCTTCCCCCGGGCTAATTCCCTACAAGATGTACTGTAGACAAGGTCATTACTCGTGCAGTGTAATCAGGATGAATTCAAATGAATATTTTTCATTTGTAGTGTCTTGCTGATTTACTGATTACGTAAATAGATTGTATAAAATACAGTCCAATGTTTTGTTATTTAGAAGCAGGTTGGACAGAACTTGACTATTGTTTTGGTGTGTTTATACTTTATAAGAATGTTGCTGAAATTGAATAATTGTACTGATTTCTAAGGAAAAAAACAACAACTTTTTACTCCTTACATTTTTATTAAGGCCTTCAAAGTACTTTGGGGCTCAGTTTACATTCCAATTGGTTCAGTATAGTTCATCAATGTAGAGCGCCAATTCATCACCAACGTCTCATGCTACACAGTGTAGTCAAACCTACAGCCAAGCATGTGCATTTCATAACTTTATAAGGCACACTAGTTCTACCTAATGGTAAATATTGCAAACCTACAGAGACTGATTGATGTTTTCAGGCAAAAGTGTAATATCATCATCTAGCAGTTTCAGATGAGTTATCAAAGATTCTTTTCATATAAAAACATGACTAACTTCATTTTAACAGTTAAAAAAGATTTACTAATCAAAACTATTTGATGCTTGAATATATTTAAAAGTAGTAACCTTTTTAAAAAACAAACAAAAAAAGAACTTTCTTTACTCTCACTTTCAACATGATCTATACTTTTACGTAAGTGTAATTTCTCAGTACCACCCCTGATTAGAAGGTCTGGAGTAAACAGTTCCATCCAAAGAAGATCTGGTCAAAACATCACCAACATTTTCCTAATATAGAAAAAAATGGCAGTGAGCTGTTTGGAAGCCGAGTGTCGACTCTTATTGGTGAGCTGAGGCATTTGATCTAAATCACTGAATTATCATCACTAATACAGACACATTTACTAGGAGTTTTTGCAATCCATACACAGGAGAGTCCTAATCCACTTCTCTTTAAAAGACTATAATAATATACACATATACAGTACATATGGAACTAATAACAGCTTTCAGATCAAGATATGAAAGCTATCCTTCTCAATATTGCAGCTTGTATATCAGAATGTACGGTACTGTACATGTTTACTGTAGAAACAGATTCTCAGCTTATTTTTCAAAAGTCGCAAAAGATTGCAGTGCATTTTGGGTAATTTCTGCTCATAACAAGATGGTAAAGTAATTAGAGGATTTAGATTCTCCAGGAGAGAAAGCCAACAACAACAACAATTTTTTTTAATAAAACACTTTATTATTCCTTTACTATATTAGGTGACAAAGTGCATTTTCTACACATTAGAGGAAAGTGTAGTGATGACTAATTCTGCCTTCCTCATTTTAAATTTATATTTTATATATATATATATATATATATATATATATATATATATATATATATATATATATATATATATATATATATAATTATTTAAAATGAGAAAGGCAGAATTAGTCATCACTACACTTTTACACTATTATCACTAGTTCTACATCTCCTTTATATTAGATTTATATATATATAAGGAGATGCAGAACTAGTGATAGGGTTAATTGATACAAAAGCAATACACAGTGAGTTCCAGATTAAAAATCACATTTGGTTGCCTAGTCGTTAATATCGCGTGTTAAATAAAATAAAAATGGAGCTCAATGTTACGTGTAATGAGCCAAATTTTTATGTGCTACAGTCAGTCTTGACTTTAAAATAACCATTTCAAATAATGCCTAATAATGCCTTTGAGACTGACTACTGAGTAGTACTAGATAAGCAAATGGACAATAAGTACAATTAAATACATGTTTATAAAAACGTGTTCTTGAACATTTATCCATTCCCGCCTCATGTATTGAAATGTTTTGAATCTTTTAAATGAAAATATTTCAGAATTTTTGACTGAAGGTGAAAATAATTGCAGTTTAAATTGTTCAGAAAAAAAAAAAAAGTTTCACATTGAATAAATGTCAGATCATAATACCTCAGAAATTTTTTACCATATTCTACTTAGGCCCTCCTCGGGTTAATAGGTTTAGCTTGTAAAAGGGATGTAACAGCTATCTTAATAGACAGCGAAGACACAAAACGTGACATAAAAGAAAGATGTCTGCAACCATACGTTGTTAAAGGCCTCAGAGAAGTACCTACAAGGCCACAGGGGTACAATTTCTTGATCTCTAACACACACACACACACACACACACACACACACACACTCTCTCACTCACGCATTGACATGTTATCAATAACGTCAATAATATACCAATGTACCAATATTGTATCAATATTAGCAATATTATAAACTTTACTTCAAACAGTATTTTTTTAAATTCACAGTCTAATTGTTAGATTGAAAAATCTAAAGATATGTGCATATACAATCAATCAACTACAGAGACACACAGAGCAGAAAAAAGGCTGTAAGAGCAGACATTATATTTCCTACACATATACCAAGGCACCCTGGTTTAAATAAACTGGGGACGCATCAATACCTCTAATAATAACAATAAGTAATAAGTAATACCTAGTGCCCATTTACTTGTATTTGTAAAAAGGTTCCAAGTGTACATTATCGCACTAATGAACAGATGACACAAACAGACAGCGATACGAACGCATTTCATGAATATTGACAGCAATCTAAGCAGAGCACTGCAGACTGTGTAAAATATCAAGCAGAGGAATTACAGCATTTTCCTACAATACAAGTAGAAACAGCAAACGCTAGTTGGGTGAGAAAAAAAAAACACCGCGAGATGAGTGAAAATAACAGCTCTTTGCCAGTATGTTGGTCTTGACAGGATGAATGGATTCTGATGGAAATGAAAACAATCAAACATACATTTCTAACAGCTGTACAGAAGAGCTTTCCCGAAGTGAAACAAGTCCCTGCTCTTCTCCTCTGCAACACTACTCGATACAATGTAACTAATGGAGCTAGCTAACACCACTTCATTTAAAATCTGCCTAACTACCTAATATTATTTGGAACAAGCCTAGAAGTGTAAGTGCATGAATACACACTTGTGCGCTTTTCACGGCCACTATCGAAACCAGAACACAAACGGAGCTAAATAACATGTTATAAAACACCCCTGATTCATTAATAAGTCGGTTAGTCATTCTGGTATCAGTATCACTATTGGCGAGTACTAAAAAACGTATCTAAAAAAAAAAATTAAAAAATAATTATCGATGCGTCTCTAAGGATTCTTTATTGCCAGAGTCACAATTTTAGCACCACGTGGCCCCTAGTGGTGTAAGAAAACATCAACAGGTAGAAAAGGCAAGAAAACTCTGTAGTGCATCACATTTCAGTCTGAAACCCAAAGCTACAGAGTTACCTGGTGAGGAAAATGAAGGGAAACGGATGTCTCTCCTGTTAAGATACAGTTGTGCCCAAAAGTTTGCATACCCCTTGCAGAATCTGCTGAACCTTAATATTGTTAACAAAATAAGAGGGATCATAAAAATCCCATGTTGTTTTTTTATTTAGTGCTGTCCTGAAGAAGCTATTTCACGTAGCAGATGTTTACAGATAGTCCACAAGACAAGATAATAGCTGAATTTATAAAAAATTACCCCGTTATGTGAAATAGCTTCTTCAAGACAGTTCTAAAAAAAAATTTAAAAAAATAAAATAAAATAAAAAACATTGCATTTTTATGATCCCTATTATTTTGTTAACATTATTAAGATTGAGCAGATTCTGCAAGGGGTATGCAAACTTTTAGGCACAACTGTACCCAGAGATATTAGGCATGTGCAGGACAGCTCTCCCAAACTGTGTTTCAGTACGGTTTTTAACACACCCTCGAAAGACTCGACTTCGGAGTTGGCGTGTAATCCGAAAACGTGTTTCGATTGCCAGCGAACATGCTGCTGCTCTTGAAATTAAAAACATCGGTTCATCACCATGACAACAACCGGAGCATCTCAATGAACATTGGGCCTCGTTTATCGATCTTTAATCAAAATGCTGTGTGTAAACGTTTGTAGAAGCCAAACTGAACTACATTTCTCCCTCCAGAAGTGCAAATAGTGCTCCCAACACAGCACATTTGCATAAACTCCATAAAAGGGTAAACTCTGAAATGAAGAAGTGCAAGTTATTTTGACTCACTTCAATGCCAATAAACATATAATAAAACATTCAATAATATGTAATAATAATAAGCAAGATTTAAATATGCTATCAGATAAGGCATTTGTTTATGGTTTACGCCGCCGTTTCTTTTGTCATAACTGAATGATTCGTTTTATTTGTCTTAATTTATGTGGTTGCGTTGGCTCACGTGCTTTATTTTTCATAGTCTTTAACTAATGCCAGTAATATACAATGACTGCTTTTCACAAAAATGTTCTCAGTGGTACTCTTAGTCCCAGACCTAGTGAACTAACACAAGGACGTGTTTTTGATAGAGACTCCAAAGCTCTTCTGTACGTCAATCTGGATAAGGAGTGTCTGCTGAATGCTGTAAACGTAAACAACATAAGCAATTTAACCTCGACAATATATATTCCAGATATACACGTGCGGTAATCCGTGCTAATGACATCACTTAAAGTCGAGGGTTACATTAGTTATTCTTCATACACATGCACACGCACTCAGGAGCACGAGTAAATAAATAAATCTGTTCGTATACAGGTTGATAAATGAGGCTCAGTGTTGTTACTGTGTGCGTAATAGTTGTCTCTGGCAATGTGTAACCACCAGAGAATTTGGTCGTGGATAGCGAGCATGAGGGGAAAACAGCGTAACAGTGGCAACTTGCAGCACAAGACATTGAGTGAAGAAAACCGCAGCTGAAGAGACTGAATTGTACGTTGTTTTTTTAAAAAATTTTTTAGCTAGTTTGCTTTTAATGCAGCAATGTCATAAAATCTTATATTTTATGAAAAGGCGGAATTTCAGGAGACTGCGGTAACTTCGTTTTACATTCACGCCATGCCTAGGCTCAGCTACCAAACTTCACGTGAGCTAATAAGAACTGAAATAGATCTTAAGATGGAGCAATGGGAGAAGGATGGCAGGGTCAATGTACTGGAGTGAAAATAAAAAGCATTTTTGGCTTTAGTTGACAGACTGAATCAGGTGGGCTGTGAAATTCAGTGCTTTTGAAGAAGCTGGAGCAGTCAGAGCGAGAGAGAGAGAGAGAGAGAGAGAGAGAGAGACAGACAGACAGAGAGAGAGAGAGAGAGAGAGAGAGAGAGAGAGTGTGAGAGTGTAAGAAAGCATGTGTGTGTGAGCGTGCTACCCCAGCAACACTCTCTGCAGCCGATCGGCCGGGACGGACTGGTCGTCGTCCGAGTCTGCATCGCTCTGAGGGTTGGAGCTGCAGGGAGAGGTGCATTCTGGGGAGCACAGGTAGTGCATGAGTGGCAGCCGGTACTTCCCGCAAAAGTCCACAAACTTGATGTGGCGCACGCACGAGTCAAAGTACACACCTGCAGGGGAAGTGACACATGCATACTTTCAGTCGTCTTATACAGTACATTTGAGAGAAATTTCCTCAGATGCAGTTGACCTTCATACAGGAATTCCAGTACAACATCAATTTCAACTGACCAAAGGCTCTATTTAGTTGTTTTTTTAAAAAAAATACTTACACACTTATTCACACCTAGGGGCAATTTAGCATCACCAATCCACCTACCTGCGTGATTTTAGGAGGGAACCAGAGAACTCGGAGGAAACCCACACGGACAAAATTATTCTGTACAAATCTATACCTAATAAACAGTAATCTCTTAAAAAAAAAAAAAGAAAAAAAAGAAGTAATAAAAGTTCACTGTAATTTCCAGAGGAACAGGACATTTCAGGAAGAGTATATCAAAAGAAAATCTACTGGTTTCACTTGCTCCAGTCTCACAAGCATGTTACTCTAATATTTTGAAGGTCGTACACTGGGTAATGTCCCTCATCTCACGCTTCAGTGTCTCACCTCCGCACTTGGGGTTAGGGCACTTGCTGGCCAGGTCCAGGTATTTGACGAGGTCCGCGGGCAGGTCCTGCTCCGAGTAGCGGAGGTTACGCGTTTTAACAGTGCGACCTGCCAGTTCCAGCAGTGACGGGGGGTCATAGGTCATGTCCTTAATGAAGCGCACGACCAGTGGGTTGCCACGGAGACTGAGCTCCTGGAGCTGCACTAGGCTAAGGATTTCACGCGGCAAATAGGTCAGGAGATTATTATGGAGACTGAGAGAACGCAGGGAGTGGAGCCTTGAGAATGGAGTAAGCAAGAGAGAGAGAGAGAGAGAGAGAGAGAGAGAGAGAGAGAGAGAGAGAGCGAGAGTCTTATTTGAGCTTTAGAATTTATCGTTACTATTGCATTTATTATAACAATTCAATTCAAAACTAAATGCGTTTGTTAATAACAGTACTGTAACTCCATAAGGTCATGCCTATAAAACTTATTACTGAACAGAGAGAGAGAGTGAGGAGGAGAGAAAGAACAGAGGGACAGACTGACAGAGAGGGACAGAGGCAGGAGAGAGTGAGCGAGAGATAGGGGGAGACAGAGGGAGAGGGAGACAGCAGAAGACAGAGAGAGACAGAGAACCCCAGAGAGAGAGAAACAGAAAGAAACAGTCAGAGAGAGTGAGTGACAGAGGGCAAGACACTGGGAGACAGAAAACAAGATTGAGACATTGAGCATAGAGAGTGGAACAGAGCGAGAAAAAGAGATAGAGAGAGAGGGGAGAAATGAAGAGAGCGAGTGAGAGACAGACAGAGAGTAAGGCAGAGGGAGAGCAAGAGAGAGAAACAGAAATAAACCGACAGAGAAAGAGAGAGAGAGAGAGAGAGAGAGAGAGAGAGAAAGAGAAACTGACATGGAAAAAGAGATACAGAAAGAGAGTGAGAGAGAGAAAGTGGAGAAAGAATGGGTTGGAAACAAAAGGAAGACTGACGAGGATGAATGACAGAGCAAAAACAAAAAAAAGAAAACATGATGAGCACAGACAACCCTGTTAACCAAGTGCCTTTCACTATGCACACTACTAAAGAAATCAAAAAGGTATGTGTGTGTGTGTGTGTGTGTACCTGGTGAACTGTGGTGGGATGCTCTGGATGCGGTTGTCACACAGAGCCAAGTAACTGAGCACAGGCAGGTTGGCCAGCTCCACTGGGATTGATGAGATCATGTTTCCTCCTAAATACAGCAGCTCCAAACTGCAGGAGACACACACACACACACAAAAAATCAGTGACACTATTAGAACTGTAAACTATTATAAGTGACTATGGTGTGTGTGCCTCCTTCCAAGATCATACCCAGTGCACTTTAATACGTGATCAGAGACGAGGCACGAGATGGAATCAAAAAATGTCTGATAACGGAAGAAACAGGGAGAAAGAGATGGGGGGGGGGGGCCGTGTGTGAGCCGTCCGGCTTTCTCTATTCTCTTGAGCCCGCAGTGTTTCTCTCCTTGAACACAGCCATTCACTTCTGCATCAATGACCCATTCTCCTGCAGAGGTCGGCGAGCCGAGTCTCTACAATCAATGCTCCCCCCTCACACACACAAGAAGAAATAGGGCAGGTCTCACTAATGGACTGACCTAGGGTGTAATGTGGCCCAAAGGGACAAGTGTGTGCGCGCGCGTGTGTACGCGTGCATGTTCTGACCCAAACTCAGCACTGCAGTTCTACACTAACCTGAACATTTACTATAAAACTAAAGCCTACGTGAGGGGTGAGACAGCAGTCTGACACAATCATACAATCAGCTGCCAAAATGTCACCTGTGTCAAAGTACAATTACTAATACCATAAGAAACTGAGAATCAAGATTCATGCAAACCATGCACAAACATTACACTTTACAGCCAGCAGAGGGCGCACTACTGCGGGTGAAAGAGTAAACACCACCTACGAGCTTCTCATTCATGAAAAAGCTTGTTTTTCTTTAAGTGACAGATGTTTTTTTTTTTCTTTCATCTGAAAACAAAGTCAAAGAGGCCATGTTATAATCTACACAATAGAAAGTTTTACTAACATATTCAGTACTTATAACATTCAATACTAATTTCCATGCATTATACGTTATACAGTTACATGGCCACCTTATAATAGTTAAAAAGAGCTCGTCAGTAGCTTTCAAACAACACCAGAGGCCACAGACTTTGGGCATTTTAGTGGGCATTTAGTATCAATCTTACTTGGAACTCTATTTCCAGATAAATTGACACTTCAGGCACTGCTACGGAGCTCATTATGTTGCAATCAAACATTTTCAAAGTCCCCAGGTCAGAGACTTTGTTTATTCAATCAACATTTTTTCAGTCAGAATTTGTCATTTTATTGATTTATTTTTAAGATATGGTGAACTTGGTTACATTTTGTTTACAATATTAAATCTCTAATCATAGCGATTTATTTATTTATTCTTTTAGAAATCTAGTCAGTTAAAAGGAGTTTATTCAGGTCATCATTTTTCTTCATTCAAAACATTCTGAGAAATGAATCGAATTAAATCGTGACCAAAGAGTATTATTACACACCTACTGTTCAATAATTTAATTTCTAATGTATACAAAAAGTTTAGTTTATCGTTTAGATCAGAGGTCGGGAACCTTTTCAGCTGGCAGAGCCATAAAAGCCAAAAAAAAAAAAAAATTGTTTTCCTTTTAAGAGCCAGAGAAAAGTTTTTTTTTTTTTATTGACATTTTTATATTTGTCTCCTTATTATTCTAGTTATTATCTTTACGATTATTGCATAATTATAAAAAGTGGTAATGTAATAAAGGCCATTTTACATTGTGAGTTCTTGACCTAATAACCTGTACTTCACCTAGTGCACTTGGACTTCACTTAACCAACTATGATAGTTTCATCAAATGGTAAATCAATACAAGATGCAGTACATGAGCAAGAGCAAGAGCAAACTGAAAACTACTTACCATTAATGCGACTTCCAAATATGCAAATTGGTCTGTCTGTTCGGACTGGAAAAATAAAAAGTTCTTATTGTTCTTTCTTGTACCCATTTCACCTTTGTTAAAAAACTGAAAACAGACTGACCGATTTATGAACTGGACCGGGAAATTACTGCTCTGCTCCACATTATCCAATCAAATCGGAGCTTGTTGTGCCACAACACGATTGGTTTGTGTATACATGAAAAACGGGCATCGATTATGATAATGAGTCTTTATTGGTCACGTATACATTACAGCACAGTGAAATTCTTTGCTTCACATACCCCAGCATGTTAGGAGGTTTGGGTCAGAGCCCCTGGAGCAGCGAGGGTTAAGGGCCTTGCTCAAGGACCCAACAGAGGCAGCTTGGCAGTGCTGGGGCTTGAACCCCCGACCTTCTGCTCAGTAACCCAGTATTTTATAATATGTAGAGTTTTAATTGAATTGACACTTTTTCGTCAACAGTTTCATGATTTGTGATTGTTTTTATAAAATTTTTACCCTGCCGTTGAGCCTCAGGCAATCACTGAAAGAGCCATGGGTTCCCGACCCCTGGTTTAGATCTAAAAATAAAAATAAAAAATACTAATCTGTGAAAGCCATATGAAAAGTATCCAATGCAAACATTTGATTCTTCAGGTCTCAGGATACAACATTAGTTCGCATTTTTCCCCATTTCAGACACACCCAAAGTGTAAGCAAAGTCCTTCGCAATATGGTTCAGTTTCCTGGATGTTTATACTTCCTACCAGGCTAAACAGAGGTCAGAGGAGAGAGTGAGCCATCTCTTCTGCTTCTCCCTCTTCCATACAGCATATGTACTGTGTCTTGTAAGTGACTAAAGCTCTTAAACAGAGCTTTTTTTTGACTGTTGCAAACATTCACCAACACCAACAAGTCACCTCTCAGTACAAAATCAAACTGACTTTATCCAAAAGGTCAGGAACCTGCACTCAGCGATTCCTATTTCATAAATCAATAAAACAAGTCACAGACGTTGAGAAACATCTGAAGATAAAAGTAAAACGTCTCCTGGATCAGTGATGGGTTATAAAGTTTGGAGATTTGGAAGCCAGTCAGAGCTTGTTTGTGTGTGTGTGTGTGTGTGTGTCAGTATGACATGGAGACATTAAGATAAGGTTTATTGAGAGCAGTCACAAATGTTCACATGCTGCTCTCATGGAGGGAAAATGATTTCTTACATCTCTCTCTCGCTCTCTCTCTCACTCACACACAACACTGTGTCTGACCCCTTATCAGAGTCCAGTTCATACAGGATCTCGCACGTTTTTTTTTTGGTTGTTGCGGCCAAAATTGCTTGATTTTGCTGTGTCTTTTTTTTTTTTTTTTAAATTTGTGCTTTTTTCAGGAAAACTACTTAAATTTGTGAAAGTGCAATTACACAAAATTGTTTTGCACTGTCTTTCGCAGTGAGGTTTGTTGGTAAATGAGAGCTTTTTGCTGTACTCATGTTCGACGCAGGTGAATCGAAGAGGGCTTTGGCTGAACGCGTGTTGTGATGACATCACATGATATGTCTTGGCCCAAATCTGTGGGAACTCTGGTAATTTAGAAAAATTTTAAGTTCCTCTGAATATTCCGGAGTTTGCTTGATTTTGCAAAATCACGAAACCCCGGAGAGACTCACAAATGTTCTTGGGATCGTATACTCTACCATGGGAACCTCACCTTACAAAAACAAACAAACAAAACAACAACAGCAACCACAACATTGAATCTGTTTGCTGTAGGAAAATTGTGTTACAACATGATCCCACTATTTTTTTTCCCCTAGCTGTGAGCTCCAAATATGTTGCGGCCGCCATGCTCACATTCCATTCTGCACCTTCACAATGAAGAATGGAAATTTAATGTGGTCTTCATTCCCCCTCAAGTGCCCATCCACTGGCCCATGGTGGTGTTCTAGAACATCTTAGAAGGCTGCCTACAACTCCTCTGCAGTGTGGACAGCCTGGAACCTACAACTCCTCTGCAGCGTGGACAGCCTGGGACCTACATCTCCTCTGCAGCGTGGACAGCCTGGGACCTACAACTCCTCTGTAGTGTGGACAGCCTGGGACCTACAACTCCTCTGCAGTGTGGACAGCGTGGAACCTACATCTCCTCTGCAGTGTGGACAGCCTGGGACCTATAACTCCTCTGCAGTGTGGACAGCGTGGAACCTACAACTCCTCTGCAGTGTGGACAGCCTGGGACCTACAACTCCTCTGCAGTGTGGACAGCATGGAACCTACAACTCCTCTGCAGTGTGGACAGCCTGGAACCTACAACTCCTCTGCAGTGTGGACAGCCTGGAACTAGGGGACAAGGCTCTTCCCAGAAAAGCTAAGGAGAGCTACGGTGACTCCTAATATTGAAAGATGACAGTGCCTCCCTCGCACACCGACTTCTGCCAGATTGGTGAGGGATGTACAGGATGCATGCTCTGCCACCCCAGCAGCTGCCCCATGAAAAGAACAGGAAGAGGTGCCAACTCTGTGCCCCAAGGAATGTGTAGACCAGCATTGTGTGCCACAAATTCAGTAAATATATTTGCAAGTCCTTACCACACAATACCACTCTTGTGTATGAAAACATACACATGCGAGATATTAAAATGATCTCATTTTATCTTTTACCCTGACAGAATATTTGATGTTTGCAATGTAAATGTGGTTTGTTCGTCATTTAATCTTTTTTCTGTCTTTTCTTTATAAAGAAAATCATATCGGTGAGTTTTGAAACAGCGCAGATGTAGTTTGGGGAGAACACTGAAATGATGTCAAAACAAGTATTTTGACACACATTTGATACAGTCTTTGATTATCATGTTTGATTCTGGTTTTGACTATAAGTGCAAATAATACATCAAATGTCCTTATTTGACTCGTAAACAAGGCATGATTTCAGGTAAACAAAGTCTATATTCCATATATTCCAAAAAGAAGTGTGATAATGGCTAGGAAAGAAATGGGTTAAAAGGAGTAACACAAAATGACATACTGAATCCAACACAGCCGAAGAGTTCAAATAAATCTGTGATGTGTCCAGCAGGCCACACTACTGTCAGAGCTGCTGTTATAGAAACCGAATCACCACTCTCTGCCCAATCATTTGAGAATTCAACAGCACTGTGGTATAATAACTAAAAAAAAAAAAAGTCACAGGGTTCACAAAATGTTGTCATTGTGGATGTGTCACTGAGCTACGTGTGTACGTTCTCCTGATTCTCCACGGCTATAAGGAAAACCCTTGCCTTGCCGAGCCGAGGCTTTTTACTCGGACAGTGGAGGAGACCGAGGAAGCAGCAGCAGAATGCCAAGTAGGACAAACACAGTGACACACCAACTGTGGGATTAACTCTCAGTGTGTCTAATGATTGCTTATAGTAACAGTGTAGGTCTTAATTTCATACTCTGCTCTGACTGTTACTTCAGCAGTAGAAAAGTTTAAAAATGGGTGTTTTTGCTCTGTGCATGGTGACAGGTCATTAATTAGCGGTTTTGGAACAGGAAGAAATTCTGGAGATGGAGCTAAATACAAAATCCAACACGATCTTTCAGACATCAGTCCAAAGGACATTGTTCCAAAACTTTTGTGTTTTGTTCAGATGCAATTTTGTAAACCTAAGGCATGCTCCATGTTCACTTTGGAGAGGAGGGGCTTTTTCCTAGCCACCCTTCCATGAAAGCCATGCTTGTTTAGTCTTTAGGTCACATGATTGGTCCCTCTCTTGGGGTTTTCTTTATATCTCTGAACATTAAACGGTCTGACCTTGGACTCAATTTGCTGGGACGCCCACTCCTGGGAAGACTGGCAAATGTCTTGAAGTCTCTCCATTTGTAAACAATCCTTCTCACTGTAGAATGGTGAATTTCAAATTGTTTGGAGATGGCCTTATAACCCTTCCCAGATTCATGAGCAGCAACAATTGCATCATGGAGGTCATGGCTGATGTCATTTCTTCTTGGCATGATGTAGACACACACCTGAGTGCTCCAAACTGACAAAAGTTCATCTTTTATAGAGGTAGTCACACTTATTGATGACTAACTAATCTTTTGCATTTCATTAGTAACACCTGGCTGCTAATTACCCTCTTAATAATTGTGGAAGTAGGAACGGTGTACCTATATATACACCTAAAGGTGTATAAATAAATACAGAGACGGAAAGGAGAGTATACGTGCTTTTTTGCCTATAACTGTATATGATACCGACCTGGTGAGGCTGTCTAACCCAGGAGGGATGAGTGTGAGTGTGATATATAAATGTATATTATATATAAGATACAAACCTGGGGAGGCTCTCAGGAGGGATGTGTACGAGTATGAGATATGAATGTAATGTATATTATACACCAATCAACCATAACATTAAAACCACTGACAGGTCACATGAATAACATCGATTATCTCGTTACATTAGCACCTGTCAAGGGTTGGGATAGATTAAGCAGCAAGTGAACAGTCAGTTCTCGAAGTTGACCTGTTGGAATCAGGAAAAATTATAAGTGTAAGGATCTGAGCAACTTTGACAAGGGCCAAATTGTGAAAACAGCAGGTCTACGGTATACGCTTCCCAGTATACAGAGGTTAGTACCTAACAAAAGTGGTCCAATGAAGGACAACTAGTGAACCAGTGACAGGGTCCAATGCTCACTGATGCGAGTGGGGAGCAAAGGCTAGCCTGTTTGTTCCGATCCCAGAGAAGAGCTAGTGTAGCACAAATTCCTGAAAAAGTTCATGCTGGCTATGAAAGAAAGATGTCAGAACACACAGTGCATCACAGATTGATGCGTAGCCACAAAGCGGTCAGAGCGCCCGTGCCGACTCCTGTCCACCACCAAAAGCACCAACAATGGGCACGTGAACATCAGAACTGGACCATGGAGCAATGGAAAGAGGTGGCCTGGTCTGATGAATCATGGTTTCTTTTACATCATGTAGATGGACCTGTGTGTGTGTGTGTGTGTGTGTGTGTGTGTGTGTGTGTGTGTGTGTGTGTGTGCGCGCACGCGCTTACCTGTCTATCTCAGGAGGGATGTGTTTGGGTGTGATATATGAATGTAATGTATATTTTATGTATAAGATACAGACTTGGTGAGGATGTCTATCTCAGGAGAGATGTGTTTGGGTGTGATATATGAATGTAATGTATATTTTATGTATACGATACAGACCTGGTGAGGATGTCTATCTCAGGAGGGATGTGTTTGGGTGTGATATATGAATGTAATGTATACGATACAGACCTGGTGAGGATGTCTATCTCAGGGGGGATGTGTTTGAGGCGGTTTCCCCCCAAGGACAGTGAGTGTAGTTGCTGTAACTGCAGCAGTTGTTGGGGGATCTCCTCGAAGCGGTTCCCGCTGAGATTGACCACCTCGAGCCTCTGTAACGAGCTGAGGTCTTTGGGCAGAGAGAACTCATCCAGGCGGTTGTTTTTGGCGATGAAAGTCTTGAGTCGGGTCAGACCAGTAACGGCGTCGCTCAGGACCGACAGTCCATTATTACTCACGTCCAGAAACTCGAGGCTCGTGAAGCGGCTGATGGAGACCGGAAGTGCCGCCAGTCTGTTGTAGCTGAGGTGAAGCTCGGTTGTTTCCGTCCTCCGTTTTTCACTCAGAGTCTCAAAATTCACACTGTTTAAGTTCAAATGGGACAAATCCAAAACGTTTTCTCCACCTTCAGCTCCTTCCACGACATCCATTGTTTTATGTATAAATAATAACAATAATAAAAAAAAATCCTTTGTGCAAACTTTTAAACTCGGCTAGCTGCCTTTTAAAACATGATCAGTTTTCTCCAGTTCTTCCACCCACTTAAAAGCTCATAATACTGTGTATTTCCACACTGCATGCACTGGTATTAAACTGTGTAACCTGACTTAACCACCGAAACCTGTATAACTACATCACACATCTCTCAACTCAACGGGAAACATTGTGTAATTCAGGTTCCGGGGTTTGGACGTCACTCCGTCACCACGCCCACAATAAATTAACTCTTTCTCTTAGTACAAGGAGCAACTTTTTTACTGCATTTTTTTACACACTAAGATTCAGTTGTATGTAGCAATAAGTTTAAACATGAGCAGGAAAACATTTTTTTTTATTTATTTAAAAATCTGTCCTCTCTTATATGTAAAAGTTTGTTAGAGTGTCGTGTTTTTGCTGATTATGTGTCAGCACGTGCTTTCATTATGCAATATGTCATGAAGCTTACCTCAGGCATGCTGCTGTAAGAGCTTGATGTGTTACACACTGCTCTTTTTTCAATGTTAAATCCAGATAAATAGTTACAAATATGGTGTGAATTTTTGTCTGTAAATAGTCTAATAAATGCATACAGGTTGCTATTAAAATAGAGGACAATCAGATGGATCTGATCCTGATGGATCAACAGGTTTTACTATGCTGTTGTGCACTGTTATCATTTTGGATTCAAATGTAAATTAAATTCATATATGTCGGTCACTTTTTGCATTAGAATGAACACAGGTGCAAACGTGTGCTCGGACTTGCCATTTTACAAGATGAATATTGCTACAAAGAAATCTATCATTTAATCATAATTTCAAAATCTACCCTTTATGAAAAAGCAGAATGCTAAAGCAAATAAGTAAGCATTAAGCAGCACGAGCATCACAAATTTAAAAAAAAAACAATTAACTGTGGTGTGTATTTCATTTATTGATGTACAGTACAGAGTCATAATACAAGTAAATTCAAATACAATTCAAAGTTAACAAGTCTTTACACTGAAATGGTTGAATTCTGTCTCAGTCTGTCACTCAGGACAACTTCTGCTTGACTACCATAACACTGCAAAGTTTTGCATGGAATCCTACAACCTGTGATCACACAAGAGAGAAGGCCATTCTATCTGTGGATGTATATTTAAGGCACTCAGTATCATAAAAACTTGATATTAGTGGAATAAAGAGAAAACAAAGCGAGCACATACACTCTCCATCACTCAGACACACATGAAAATACAAACACACCTCTGCAGCCACACACACACACATGCAGTAAGAAAGCATTAAAGCTAAAGAGGTGACACTGAATCTAATCGTCTAATCTTCAATCTGACAGCCGTATGAAATAAAAGGTATGATGCTGTTGCTGGGTCCAGAGTAATGGTTTACCTGGAGGATCTGTACAACATTTAAACACTAAACATCTGGCTTTGGTTTTTTTTATTTTATTTTGGGCTACACTGCTTCTGCTCCAAACAATTCTTTCTTTCATTCTGCATCAATCAGCACATTAACACTCATTCTCATTCTCTTTGTGATTCTTCACACTTTTGTCCTTCAGACAGAAATGAGCGCAGCAACAAAGCTTTAACACAAACTACTTCTACATAAAGCAACTCCGCTAAATAGAAGCAGGAATAAAGTGGAGCATCCATGCTGTGAATGTCTTCCCGCCATTTTTGGAGATTAAATCACTGGTTCTTCACAGAAACAGCTGAAGAATCACAGCTTCCGGAGGCATGGAGCTCCTATACAAGTCTACACGTTGACAAATCTACAGGTTTTCTAATTCTACCTAGCGATCTAGACGTACTCTAGGAGCATGCTGATGCAAAAAAAAAAAAAGAAAAAAAAAGAAAAAATAGAAAGATAGAAATCCATATTAGCACCTTTTTGAAAGGTCTCAAGACTATGACCGCCTTGTCTGCATGGAAACAGAGAGTGTGTGAAAGGAGACCTTAGCTGACATTGCACTTGTGACATAATCTGCTTTCTCGCTTTACATTATCACGTGGATTGATACGCTCATAACGATAACAGCGTACATCGCAGTCTTGATTTTTTTTTTTTTACTGACATGGTTTAACAGCTGAGTCAGTCCAGCCGATCTCCCTCCTTCACTCTTCTCCTCCATCTACTGCCATTGTCTCAATCATACGCAACAAAATCTAAATCTAAAATGACTAAAATATGTGACAAAAAATGTAACGATATATAGAGAAAAAAAGTCAAACTACAAAAATAGTGCTGGGGCGCCTTGGACAAAGCTTAGCATGATGCTATAAAAAACAATGTACAGCACTTAGTGACACACACACACACACACACACACACACATCCACAGACATAAAGTACACGTCAACCTAAAACGATTATAATGATGTTACACAGAAAAAGCAATGAGAGATAAATATAGGTCAAAGATAGAAAACAATACATGATGCGGTTCTCCCAGCAATAGTGTGTCATCTCAGGAGTCCTGAGTGTGACCCCTTCCTCCTCGCTCCTTCTTTAAACCTCCTTTGTGCTGGACTTCATCTGCTCCATAGTCTCCTGTAGAGTTCAAATAAATAAATAAATAAATAAATTCTTGGTCTTATTATTTGTACACATAATACTAATCTCTAGCTGGTATTCTCTGGGCTGTAAACAATATTTTTATACTGTGTGGTGGGAACCAATTATTAAAAAGCAGGAAATGACAAAGACATCTGCTATTTAAACCATCTGCTCAACAGGGATTATAGCTCTATATAATTTTATAGCTCTATATAGTAGATTGGATTGTAACTGCATTGAGGACATATCTGACTCTTCAAGTCAGCATGAATCTGTTTTTTTTATCGCCAGCTTCATAAAATTGCAGGGAAAAAAGTCCCTTATTTGCTACTTATTAGGTATAAGTCTTTAGTTACAGTAGCTGATCAGCTTTAGACACACAGATAAGCAGATCTGCTTTCTTGTTTTTACAACATACGGTATATAATCTACATATAATGCACTGCATGTGGCTTCCAGTAATGTCTTTTACCTCATTTATAGTGGACATCATTTAAATATTTGGAGCCCATTAGGATTAACCACTGCTGAAGTGTTCAGTTCATGTAGTGGCCAGTCAGTGGTTGCTAGGCAACAGACACAAATTACTGACTAGCTTAGGGTTTCCTAACTAAAAAAATACAAATAAAATTAAAAAATTTTATATATGTAATGACTAATCAATGTGATTGATGAGCTATAATCGGATCCAAAGAGAGTACCTGATGTTTGTTGAGTTCAGCCACACGCAGACTCCACTCCTCCTCTGTCATCGGCTCATCACCAGTAGCCGGTTCGAGAGCTGGGGTTTTCTCTGAGGATAGAATTATAATCACGTTTTATTGAATCCATTTCCAGGGTCAGTTCTAGCAGGTTTTTTGGTTTTCAGAATGACTTTACATTTCTAACTGATGTAATGTGACTGATTCTAACTGTGTGTAATGTGCCTTACCATCACAGGTCATGGCAGTGCAGACCCAGTTGCCGCATGCGCAGACACAGAGATTACAGTCCACCTGAGTCTCTGCTCCGTCTTCATAGGTCTCATCCTCCAAAGCGCACTCTGAAACACACAACACACTAATCACTCATCCTCCAAAACATTCTCTGTAATACTCAACACACTAATCACCCATCCTCCAAAACATTCTGTGTAACACACAACACACTAATCACCCATCCTCCAAAACATTCTGTGTAACACACAACACACTAATCACTCATCCTCCAAAACATTCTGTGTAACACACAACACGCTAATCACCCATCCTCCAAAACATTCTCTGTAACACTCAACACACTAATCACCCATCCTCCAAAACATTCTCTGTAATACACAATGCACTAATCACAGCATCCTAAAAAAACACACTAATCACCCATCCTCCAAAACTTGGAACCTACTTAAATTCACAACATTGCTAGCATAAGAAATGCTGCAGGCCTCCACAATCACACAATCAGCTTGATGTATAATCTCTTCTATCTGCATGTACAGCTGTAAAAAGAATACATAATGGAATATGAAACATTATATAATGTGCATATGTTAACTGACTGCTGTGATCCTCTGACTGCATGTAACTATTAGATGTACAGTATGTATAGAGAACTGTTATATACAGTAACACAAGTCCAGTGTCAGCAACTATCCCAGCAAACAGCCTTCCATGGAATCTGCTATTCATTTTATACAGTGAAGTTTGGATTGCGCATGACATCATGCCTAGTTTCCTTCCATGTTATCCGTCGCTCTCATTCGCTGAATTAGTATCTTTTCTTGTTGTTGGTTTACTTTAGTAACCAAATGTAGGACCGGGTGTATATAAAGAGTTGTGGTCTGACACAGTGCTCACACTGTTCCTCCTCCTGAACTCTCACCTACTTCTAGCAGTGCAGCTAGTGAGACAGCAGCAGCTACAGCAGGGCTGCTGAGAAATCTTTCTAAACTATGTGTGTGTGTGTGTGTGTGTGTGTGTGTGTGTGTCAGGGTTTGTTTTGTTTTGTGTGTGTGTATGCTTGTGTGAAGTGTGTGAGGTCTGTATGTTTCTGTGTGTGTGTCAGGGTTTGTTTTGTTTTGTGTGTGTGTGTGTGTGCATGCTTGTGTGAAGTGTGTGAGGTCTGCATGTTTCTGTGTGTGTGTCAGGCTTTGTTTTGTTTTGTGTGTGTGGGTGTGAGCATGCATGTGTGTGTGTTTGTATGTATGTGTGTGGGCATGTGTATGAGCATGTGTGTGTGTATGAGCATGTGTGTGCGTGTGTATGAGCGTGTGTGTGTGTGTGTGTATGAGCATGTGTGTGTTTGTGTATGAGCATGTGTGTGTATGAGCATGTGTGTGTGTGTGTGTGTATGTGTATGAGCGTGTGTGTGTGTGTATGAGCGTGTGTGTGTGTGTGTGTGTGTGTGTGTAAGAGCATGTGTGTGTGTGTGTGTGTGTGTGTGCGCAGTCTTACTCTTCTCTGGAGGGTTGAATCCTGGACGTAGGCAGTTGAGGAACTCATCAAAGCTCAGCTTCCAGTCAGCATTCTGGTCTGAGAGCTCAATCAATGCGTCCACACACAGACTCCTACCACACACACACACACACACACACACACAAATCAAACAGTAAATAACTTTGAGTATATTCATATTGATTGTATATTACTACATATTTTTATCTATTTGTTCATTTTATTTATTTATTTTCACGTATTTTCCCCTGAAGGGGGGGGGGGGTCCTTAATGTGTTAACTGTTGTTGTGTCAATTAAAGACTTAATTATGTTGTGTTTTTGCTGCCTTCTTGACCAGGCCACTCTTGTAAGAGATTTTATCCCAATGAGTTGTTATCCTGGTTAAATCAAGGTTATAAACAAACAAACAAATGTATAACAATACAATTAATATAATTAAAAAAAATACAAATAATATAAATCTCAGTTATTAGTGATATAATAACATGTTTATGGAAACAGACGTGTGTAATGGGTGTAAAGATGTGTAGTGGGTATAAACGTGTGTGTGTGTGTGTGTGTGTGTGTGCGTGTGTGTGCGTGTGTGTATTGGGTGTCTTAATTTCAAATTTACAAGCACTCAAGCTTTTATTTCATCTTGTTACTACAGCACCGCCGAGTCATTTTTTCTGGTTAGGAAACTTCATTTTTCCACGGTGCAGGATGAAAAGTGCTGTATCCAGCTGAACACACACACACATACACACACACACTCACACACAGGAAGCGACAGTGCAGGCGTGGAATGTCTGGCTGCGGTGTGTAGTGATTGTTGGCGAGGATTTTCCCCTTCTGTTTCTCTTCACACAGGCAAAAAAGAGGCAGTGTGTACCCACATGACCTCAACTGTAACTTCAACACACACTCTGTTATCAGCTTTGGGTGTAGCGCAGTACTCAATATGCATATTTTAATAATGCCATGGAAGACTAAAATTTAATTCGGTCTGTTAATAATATAATTATATTTGATGTAAAATGGTCACATATTTAAGGCACTTTTTCAAATTGAGTCTGTGTATCTTTAAACATGCAGTGTTTTTAAAAATAATAATAATATTGTAAACTGTGAGGCATTTATTGTGCTCATTTGCACGTTCCCCCTCCTGTGAGCACTGTTGTCCATTTACTGTAAATCAAAAACATGTTTTCCTTTAGCAATAAACTGCAACAGTCAAAGTTCACTGATGGGACAAACATGCCGTAACTTTTATCTCCTAACTCTCACCTTAGTAACAGTAACAGAAGTCCTTCTCTTAATGTGTCAGACCCTAAACCAATAGTTATACACTACTCTTAACACCGTATGTGCTAAACAGCATGTAAACACTACAATTATCACACCAGTAAAACTCCAGACTGCTCATGACTCCAGGCGAGAGCACAGTCGGCCTAAAATGATAATGAATATGAGTATTTATTGATCACATATACATTACAGCACAGTGAAATTCTTTTCTTCACATACCCCAGCATGTTAGGAAGCTGGGGTCAGAGCGCAGGGTCAGCCATGATGCAGCACCCCTGGAGCAGAGAGGGTTAAGAGCCTTGCTCAAGGGCCCAATTGTGGTAGCTTGGCAGTGCTGGGGCTTGAACCCCCGACCTTCCGATCAGTAACCCAGAGCCTTAACCACCAAACCACCACTGCCCACTTAAAAGATAATGCTCAGCTAATGCAACGTGTTAAATATGTAGATACATACCGTACAATTTCTTGCTTACAGGGTTTAAATAAGCCATGAACATAAATTAAGTACAACAGACCTTAATTGCTTGTATTGTATTGTTTAAATGTTTGTATACATTGGGCGTGTTTGTACCTGAGCAGCCGGTTGTTCTCATCCTCCGCGTACGAGTGGAGCTCCACCGCTGACTCGTTGTGCTGGATGAAGCGCAGAAGTTCGGCCGAGTCCAGCTGCGAGTCGCCGTTATCGTAGTTCTGCAACATAACCAGAGTGTTATGTTACCACACCTCAGAATGTGCCACATACGCTCAGACAAAGCGTATCAGTGTTTCATCATGCTTGCTGAACACACACTTGGCCCTACACAGCATACAGTGTCAGTGTCATATTCTGCTTGGGCACGAAATGCAAAAGGCAAATTCAGATCCTGGCTAACAACTGACCGTACACTTTTACACTAAACTGCATTTAATCCAGGTACAAAACATAGTGACATTCAATTCCAATAAGGCACTGCTGGAGCCGTGGTGGATATACTTTGATTCAAATTAGTTAATCTTGTCACACTAATAATAAAACATCTGGAGTTTCTCTCTCACACCACATATATTGTATTACTAGTGGTGTAACGATACATCATGGCATATGATGTATTATGAAGCAAAAATGTGATGATTGCATTGCACTGTGGAGATGTGCTATTCACATCGTGTATATCGGCATTCTATTGATCATGCATCTAATGCCCTTGCACTATTTGAACACCCGAGGTCCCACTCTGACTGATAGCTCCGGCTCACAATGACCGACATTCATTATAGGTCATATGGTTACACAACTATGTTATAACAGTTATATAATCATGGAAGTCAGGCATTTTAGCCAACTTTGGAGCTCTATTTCTTGTTAAAACGAAGCCTCGGACACTGTGACGGAGCTCATTATGTATCAGTCGATCATTTTTACCAGGTCAAAGCCTTTGTTTTATTTAATCAGATTTTTGAGAGAATTTATCAATTTATTTATTTATTTATTTTAAGATATGGTGAACCTGTAGCACATTTTGTTTACAATATTAAACATCTGTTCATAGCAATTTCAGATGTATTCAGTTTTATACAGACAAAAATGCACATTGTTACTGCACTGGTTATGATTCAGAAATAAAAAAACAAAGGAGTCTTTCAAGTCATCATTTTTCTTCATTCAAAATTTGCTTAAAATATTCTGAGAATCGAACTCACTTGAGTCATAACCGGAGTGTATCGTTACACCTCTATGTACAGGTCTGTGAAAAAGTATTTGCTTTGATTTCTTCTGTTGTTGTGTATGTCTAATACTAAATAGTTTTAGATCTTCAAACGATATACAACATAAAACAAAGGCAACCTGAGTAAACACAATACGGTATTTATATTTTTTTTATCGAAGCAAATTAAGTTATCCAACACCTATCACACATGTGAAAAACTACTTGCCCCCTTACTTAAAATCTTTAGCAGCAATAACTGCAACCAAACGCTTCCGATAACTGGAGATCAGTGTTTCACAGCACTATGGTGGAATTTTGGCCCACTCTTCTTTACAGAACTGCTTTATTTCAGTCACACTGGAGGGTTTTCGAGCATGAACTGCCCATTTAAGGTCCTGCCACAGCATCTCAATTGGTTCAAGTCAGGACTATGACTAGACCACTTCAAAACATTAATTTAGCTTTTTTTGAGTCATTCAGAGGTGGACTTACTCCTATGCTTTGGATCAATGTCTTGCTGCATAATCCATTTGAACTTGAGTTTCAACTTATGGACTAAAGACAGGACATTCTCCTTTCGGATTTTCTGGTAGAGAATAGCAGAATTCATGTGTCCATACCACCATGCTTGACCGTAGGTATGAGGTTCTTTTTGTGGAAATTCTGTGTTTGGTTTACACCAGTTATAACGGGACCCTGTCTTCCAAACAGTTCCACTTTCGACTTATAAATCCACAGAACATTCTCCCAAAAGGTTTGAGGATCATCAAGGTCTTCAAATGATCATCAATCCTTAATGTTCTTCTGGGTTAGCAGTGGTTTTCACCTTGCTACTCTTCCATGGATGCCATTTTTGCCCAGTGTCTCTCTGATAGTGGAGTCATGAACAGTGACTTTTATTGATGTAAGAGAGGCCTGTAGGTCCTTTGATGTTGTCTTTGGCTCTTTTGTGCCTTGCTGGATGAGTCATTGTTGTGCTCTTGGAGAAATTTTGGAAGGCCGGACATTTCCGGAAGGTTCACTACTGTGCCGGGTTTTTCCATTTGGAGATAATGGCTCTCACTATCTTCCTTTGGAGTCCCAGAGCCTTTGAAATAGCTTTGTAACCCTTCCCAGACTGATATATTTCAATCACCTTCTTCCTCATCATTTCTGGATTTTTTTTCAACTTTGGCATAGTGTGTTACTGGCTAAGACCTTTTAACCAACTTCATTCTGTTGAACATTTAAGTGTTGATTTGATTGAACATGGTTTGCAGTAATCAGGCCTGGCTGTGTCTAGTCCAGCTGAACCCCATTATGAATGCAGTTTCATAGATTTGGGGAATTAGTACCTATGGGGGCAAATACATTTTCACACAGGCCCAGTTGGTATTAGGTAACTTTTTTGATTCAATAAATAACATTGTCATTTAAAAACTGTTTTTGTTTTACATTTGATTTTGTTTTAATTTCTGAAACAATTTAGTATGAGATATACACAAAAACAGAAGAAATCAGGATGGGGAAAATACTTTTTCTTTTTTTAAAAAAACTTTTTTTTGCATATAATTCTTTCGTTAAGTTCTATGTTTCCATTAAGATAACATCTTATATTAATGATAGTTTAAGACATCTATAAGCTTTTACTTTATAATTACCTAATCATGAAAAAGTCAGGTATTCAGATTCATTCATTATTAATGCCATAATTGGATTCCCATCAGTCTGCTACTGATAGAGATCAGCCAGGCCCCTTCCTCAGCTGGTGTGAGTGTGACACTGAGAGAATTCCCTAAATTAACATACACCACCGAGTAATGCTGATCAGTTGACTACAGTCAGCTCCAGAATTATTGGCACCCTTGTTAAAGGTGTGTAAAAAATGTCTTTGTGGTGAATTAGTTCGATGTCATACTGAAAATCTGAGAGAAATCTAAACTTTAATGGAAGCAAATTTATTAACAACATTCAATGTAACTATATTCTTTAATAAATTAAAAGATTTTAATCGATGACTAATTGATGTCCTATAAGAGCAATAAACCATTTCTGGATGTTCTGTTACAGGAAAAAAAATCAACTTTACAGTGGTAACAGTAACTGTGTTTTGTACAAGGCTGCATCACACTAGCCTGTATTTGATTATTTTCCTATAACAGCATGCTGTCGCATTTTATTCTTTACTTGATTAACAGGACAATCTAAGCGCTAAAGGCTAAGCCATCCCATGTAGTGATGCATACTCAGTTCAACTCATGTTTATTATTCAGCTTCACAGAAATACAGATGTAGACTAAAATCCCTAATGAGCAAGCCAGAGGTGACAGAGGTGAGGAAAAACTCCCTGAGACGACATGACATGAGGAAGAAACCTTGACAGGAACCAGACTCAAACAGGAACACAGTCTCTTTAGGAGTAACCATGGCATTGTGAGATTTTGATTATTAGCTATGCACTTTCACACACTCAAGACATAAATAGGGTCACCCAGGTCATTAATCATTCACACATGTTACAGCGTAATGAGGTTTGATTATAGCACCTAAGCCTGATAAGGCATTATCTACTGGAACATGAACTGCTAACCTCAAAAATACTGGTTTATGTAAAACCCTGCATCATGATATGCTGCTTTATCTAATCTTTCTCTCTCAACAGTAGAGTGTCATGTCATACTTTTTTAAAAAAAAATTTATGTGATTTTAAGTCCTGAATTTTCTTTTTATCTTCCCACCTCAGTGCTCTATCTATACACAAGAAGAATTTGGCTTGCTTGCTTGCTATAAAACTCGTCTATGCAACTCAATAACCAAACTTTCCTTAACCGGTAGGATTTAATAGAAGTGTTTTTACTAATTTAATGTTGTTAAATTTATTTTTCATATTTGATGTATAATTCATTAGTGATTGGAGAAGGACTTCTGTCATTATTTTTCTTTACTATATGAACTCTCTAAGCACATTGACGTTTTGAAATAGAAATGTAAACCAGCGAATACATCAAACAACCATAGAAGAATAACACCTAAGCCCAGATGAGTTCCAAATCGAAAACCATTTTAATTCCAAGGAGTGACAAAATGAATTTTAATTAAACCTACTTCATGACCCTCCTCCAGCTCTTGATATTCCGCCAGAATTAAGTTCCTCAGCATATTTCAGCATATTTTGACAGCTCATCTTTGAGAAATCATAAACATATTTGACTAAAACAACTTGGAAATGTTTTAAATCTTCCCATAAATATCATGTTGGGTAATGCTGTGAATGTCACATTGTTATCAAGTTGTTGGATAGCCACGTGCTGTAGTGAAACAGATAGAAGCTTAATCAGCTGAGTTTACAATATGTGATCGTACAGACAGGCCTATGAAAGGACAGGCCTATGAATGCTCAAGGAGAGCAACAGTGGCTAAATGTCACTTATTTTAGCGTATTTGAACAACTGTTTTTTTTTTGTTTGTTTGTTTGTTTTTTTGCATTTTTCCTTCACTAAAATACAGGGTGTCTCATAGGTCACCTAATCATAAAGTTAATATCTATTTTTATATTTGACAGACCATGATGTATCTGAGCAAGGAAGAACAAATCCAAATAATTCTACTCATAGGAAATCAGTCCATTTGAAAGTCAGGTATAAAATGAGGAAATTTGCACATCCTTAAACTCACCTTGAAGTACTTGAGCAGGAGGTCAGTGAAGTTGGAGCCTTTGGTGAACCAGCCGTCTGGTACGACTTCAGTCTGCAGCCACTCAATCACACGCCTGCGCAGTTCGTTACGGTCACCCACATAGCAGACCACTGCAGAGACACACACTCATTTCATTTCACAGTACATGCAAATAAAGACACTAATCTAGTTTTTTTATCTGCTTACATTAGAGCTTGGCAAAATATATTTTTCCGAGAGCATAGTGTGTTATCGTCAGGTGCATCTATTGTTACTCTTAGCAATGTGTAGTTGATTAAATACTGTTCATATCTGTTCTTGTACCAGCTTCCATTTTGTCTACATTTCTTTAAGTCATTTAGTGGTTAAATATTAATTCAGGTCAATTAAACTTTTATTTGTATTGCGATTTTAGCAATGGACGCTGTCACAAAGCAGCTTTACAGAAATCTGGACATCAATTTTTTATTTATCCCTAATGAGCAAGCCAGAGGCGACACTGGCGAAGATAAACTCCCTGAGACGACACGAGGAAAAAACCTTGAGATGAACCAGATTCAAAAGGGAACCCATCTTCATCTGGATGTAGCAATGAGCTTATTCTGCTCATCAGCAACAAGGGAACTGATCGGTTAATTTGTGGAAGAGGAGAGATATCAGACTCTACACTCACCTGGACTGGCAGCAGCTTTCTCTGTTTTCCTCTCTGCAACAGAAAAAAAAGAGAAATTCCAGGCTTAATTTCTGCACAAAGGAAAAAAACATGCTTACATTACAGAACGCATTTAAACTAAATCACTTAAATGTCCATGACCATGATAAACAGCAGTGACTCGCATGCATATGGACACTGATATTTGCTAAATACAATTATGTGGCTACAATCAACAAAACAATGATGTATATATAGAAATTGCGCTACTATGATTCATTTCAATGATATGCAATTTCTGTAGTTTATTTGAAATGCTGTAAGAACTAAATGCTGTATGAAACAGGTTCACTTAGAGGCTGATTTAGCTACTGGAATAATTTGTATGATTTATTTTTATTTTTAAAAAAAAAAGAGATTTCTTTTAGCACCCCTAGACTTTTTCAGGAGCACCTTTAGACTTTTCTGGTAGCACCCCTAGACATTTCCGCGAGCACCTCCAGGTTTTTCCAGTATCACCCCTAGACTTTTCTGGGAGAACTCCAAGACATTTCCGGGAGCACCCCTAAACCTTTCTGGTAGCACCCCTAGACATTTCTGGTAGCATCCCTAGACATTTCTTGTAGAACCCCTAGACATTTCTTGTAGAATCCCTAGACTTTTCTGGTAGCACCCCTAGACATTTCCAGGAGCACCCCTAGACATTTCCGGTAGCACCCCTAGACATTTCCGGTAGCACCCCTAGACATTTCTTGTAGAACCCCTAGACATTTCCGGTAGCACCCCTAGACTTTTCTGGTAGTACCTTTAGACTTTTCTGCCCTAGACTTTTCTGGTAGCACCTCTAGACCTTTCTGGTAGCACCTCTAGGCTTTTCCGGTAGCACCAACAGACTTTTCCGGTAGCACCACTAGGCTTTTCCGGTAGCACCCATAGACTTTTCCAGTAGCACCTCTAGACTTTTCTGGTAGCACACAGAAGTCTCCATATCACCAATGTGTTAAGACTATAACAATAAAGCACTAACAATGATGTTTAACTCATTCTATGTCTCTTATTAACAAATTACAGTTAAAATAACACATCAGACAGCCCGGTATGATACTGTATTGCCCTGTACTGTTGAAAAAACCTCCAATTATAAAATACCAGACTTTATAATGGATCGTTTGACATGGAACACCATCTGAGAAAAGTACAGACTGATCTGATAATGTGTTATCTGTTTGGCATCTGACAGAGCTGCCTGGTTACTGTTCAACCCTCAGGTAATGACTTCATGCTAATCAGTTCAGCGGTTCACGCTGGTTCCAGCTGATTTATATCTGCTCATCACATCTTACTGATAATTCCTTGATCAGTCCAGATTCCGGCATTCCTCACCTGAGCTTGCTATTTATATTGAAACAATGGTACTTCTGTCATAAAAAAAAAAAAAAAAAAATTGCAATAATCCCTAATAATCAATGATAAACATTAAAGTAGATATCAAGCAAATGTCCATGACATCATATAGACATTACCACTGCAACTTTTCAAGTAACAATACAATTAGATTGTTTAATACAATATCAAGGTCAGTTGAGATTCTCTTTTGGTGCCATTTTATATTCAAAAGATTGGACACACATATACATTTGTATTTGAGGTTAAAAATATGAGCAAACACCCAGTCTAGAGCCAGCTAACTGCTAGAGTTTAGTTACTGTTCCACACATAAGTAAGTGTAGGCTTATCAGGAAACTGAGATAAATCTGTTATAAAGATCAGACTATACACCTTGTTTAGTGAGAACAACTCCATGTACAATAATGCATGCCTTTAAAACAGGGGTTTTCAAAATTTTTACAGCCAGTAACCCCTTCAAATAAAAAAATAAAAAATAAAAAACAATTCCATGGATATAGGATGGAGCACAGATTTAGTCTACAAATATAATTAATAACAATATAAATATTAGGCTCATTATTTAAATGTATACAATAATATTTTTGATATTCTTTGGAGCCTTTTTCGTTCTGCATGTTTCACTCATAATACACTTGTATTAAAACTTCTCAATTAGGTTTAAGTTGACATTATTTACAGGGTGCTTGTGTATACATTATTGAGGTTTGGATTAAATACATTTCATTTAAGTGATCAGTCAAACTGGCTTATAATTATAAGCTTGATAATGGTGGGATAGTGGTGATTTCCACCAATGTAAATACATTAAAATGTTATGGACCCCTGAGGGTCCCCAACAGCTTTAAATCGTTCTGGGGATTTAATGAGTCAATTATATTTAAAAGCGATCTTTTGCCACCTACAACAGAAAGACCATGGCACCATGGGAAAGCTTATTCATTAAAAAGATATTTTCAGAATTAGCTTCAGAACTGCACCTTAGGCTCCATATTCTGAAAGACTTGTCACAGCTAGTTTAATCCATGTCTAAACCCATGCCTTTGTCAGGTGTTTTATGCACTGAATGATGTTCAGAACAGGCTCAGTTTTCATTTTCTTTCTGTGGATGCCATATATTGAGCATCACAAGGTTCTAGGCACCCTGTATAAAACCAAAAGAAAGCAATACATCCATCCATCCATCTTCTATACCGCTTATCGTTCTTCAGGGTCACGGGAGAACCTGGAGCCTATCCCAGGAAGCATCGGGCACAAGGCGGGGTACACCCTGGACAGGGTGCCAATCCATCGCAGGGCACACTCACACGCATTCACACACCCATTCACTAACCACTAAGCCACCATGCGCCCAAAGCAATACATACTGAGCAAAAACAAAACACTGAGAAGGTTCCCACTAGGGTGCCCCTATGGAAAACAAAACATAATTAAGTGCCCTCTAGAGTGCCCATGTTGTAGATTAAATATGATAAAGTGCCCTCTAGGGTGCCCATATGGCACATAAAACATGATGAAATGCTTTATTGGGTGCCCTTGACCACAGTTGAAAAATGTGATAAAGTGCCCCAATTGCTGAAAATGGAGAAAAACAAATGGGAAAAAACCCCAAACCAAAATATACCCTCTAGGGTGTTGCTACATGTGAGAAGTCATGATGAAATGGCCTCTAAGGTGCCTTTCCAGGGGAGAAAATGACATGCAGTGCCCTACAGAGTCACCTATATGCAAGGAAACATGATGAAGTGCCCTCTACAGTGCACTTCCAGTGGAGAAAATGAGATGCAGTGCCCTATAAGCTCCTCAGTATATAAGAGAATGAGATGAAGTGCCCTCTAGGTGCTCCTACATGTAAGAAAATGAGATGACATGCCCTGTATTTTCTCTATTCCAGTGGAGAAAATGAGATTCAGTGCTCCATAGGCTCCTCTCTGATACTTTCCCTTGCTCACCTTTGCAGTGGCCATCATGTGCCACCTGGATCTTGAGTCCAGTAAGGCAGGCGTCTCTGTGAAGCTCGCAGTGGTTTCTGTAGGTTTTTCCATTACTGCCACAGACAGAGCGCTTATGAGGTTTACATTGCTGAGAGACAAAGAGACACAGAGAGCGAAACGTTCAGAGTTGGGTTTTTTAAAAACTTTTTATCAGGTTCTTAAAAGCGTCCTCAAAAATTATGTATTGCATCTACAGTAACATTCAAACTTTATCTATATTATTTGTACACAATTTTCTACCATTAATTATTTTAATTCTATTACACTATGATTACCCTATCTATCTCTCTTTGGTAAAGAGATAATCAATGAAACACAGCTGACAGCCTAGTACTGTACTGTATTTAGAAAACCCCACCAAAACATTCCTTATTATGGGAACTGAGAAAAAACTACTGCATCAATAACATACTATCAAGAGTTTTATCAAGGGTAAATAAATATCTTTAGTTGTTATTTAATCTTTAAATGAGAAAGACAGAGCAGTAATTGCTAGCAAGCACCGATCAAACACTGAAGGTTTAAATCAGTGATCTGGAATAATTGAATCAAATATGGAGTACGAATAAATGATCAGTGTTTTTTTCACACACAAGGTGAGAGTTTGGCACTGAGAGCAGGTATATTTAGGAACGCCCAAGTATATTTCACCCATTAAAAAATGTAAAAAATAAAACAATAAAAGCATTATATTTACAGTATTAATCCATTCCAAGAAAACAAACTGGCAATTTTCCAGATTCCTATGAATGATTATAATGGAGATTAATTCCTCTGAGATGGATTGCTAGATATTAATGTACAAGAGTGAAGAAGACAATAAACTGCTGTATTAGTATTCACCTTGTGCAAGTTCTTGGTATAGCTATGGTCTATGATCAGAGAAGCTCCTACTGTTCAGTGTATTATGCGGCTACACACATAAGATTTATGATCTATTTAATGTTTGGTTTATTTCACATAGATGGTAGATTATATTTCATTTTCTAGTGGAAATATTGCTATTTCTTTTCATGTTAAAGCTATATTTTTTTTTTCTTTTTGTTCTTCTGGATAGTTAACAATTTGAAAAAAAAAAAACAGGTGATGTTTACTCCAATCCTTAACTAACCAGTTTACTGTAGCCTCAGATTCCTGTTACTGGCTGACAGGAGTGGAACTCAATGTGGTCTTCTGCTGTTGTAGCCCATCTGCCCCAAGGTTCAACATGTTGTGTGTTTTAACATGCTTTTCTCCTCACAATGGTAGATCTTATTTAGTTCTGTGTCATCTCATGTGGTTAGTGTGTTGTTTTTATGTAGCACCATGGCCCTGGAGGAACGTTGTTTCGTTTCACTATGTACTGTACCAGCTGTATATGTTTGAAATGACAATAAAATCAGTGAACTTGAACAAGAGGGGTTATTTGAGTTACTGCCTGTCACATTCGAACAGGTCTGGCCATTCTCCTCTGCCCTCTCTCATCAACAAAGTGTTTCCTCCTGCAGAACTGCTGCTCACTGGATTAAAAAAAAATGTCACACCTTTCTGACTGTCATGTGTGAAAATCCCAAGAGATAATGAGTCTTTATTAGTCATATATACATATGCACAGTGAAATTCTTTTCTTTGCATAACTCAGCATGTCAGGAAGCTGGGGTCAGAGTGTAGGGTCAGCCATGATACAGCACCCCTGGAGCAGAGAGGGCCTTGCTCAAAGGCCCTCAAGTGGCCACTCAAAGTGGCAACTTAGCAGTGCTGGGGTTTGAACCCCCAACCTTCCAATCAGTAACCCAGAGCCTTAACCACCAAACCACTACTGCCCCAGCAGTGAAAGTCAAAAGTCATTTCCCCCATTCTCATGTTTAATGCTCTTCACCTGTATCTGTATAATTTTCATTAGATGTACGTTATGTTATATTTAGTTATTATTATTATATTTCTATTTTTGTTTCTTTGTTGGAAAGACAATGGTTTTGTGGCTCTGTGGTTTTTGAGACATGTTGATGGTTATGTACTTCATACTGTAGTCAAGTGTTTGTGAAGTTTGTTTAATGTATTTTAAATGGCTCAATTGTTAAAGTGAATGTTAAAGCTAAAGTGGTCCAATTAATAATATTTCATTTTAAAGCTTAAGTTAAAAACCCCCATGATAACAGCTGATAACTCCAAATTTCAGAAGAAAAAAAGAAGTATCATAATCTCGATTTTTTTAAAAACCACCATTGTTTCACACTGTAATTAGTAATCAGATTGTAAAATCTAATTTTTTGTAACAACCATTTAATTCTTTTCATCCTTTCCCTATTTTGTTTTTGTAAGTATACATGAACTCGTAACTTTTCTTAATATAGTTCCATTATTCTGTTGATGCTAAATATCAGACTGAACGTCAGGACACATATTGTACATCATAAAGATGTCTTAAATTATCCTAATATGATCTGATGATATGATGAAATGGAGGATTAATATTCTCTACTCCTTACCTCAATACACAAGCAGCTGGGCTCGCCTTTCTCTGTCACTGCACATTCTCTCCCTGCACCGCAGAACACATTAGCACACACCTTCGACTTGCTCTGAGTTTCCTGCAGAGAAACACACACACACACACACACATTATTTATACAGATATATAATATACTCAAAAATATATGGGGCAAGGTTCTATTTGCCAAAAAAGTTTTTTATTTCCAAACTGTGCTTTTGCCATACAGTATCTTGCATTCACCCCCTTTGCACTCTCTCACATTTTGTAGTGTTACAACTTGAACTGAAATGGGATTAATTGGGATTAAAAGAAGAATTACTTATAACTAGCACATTTTGTCAGTAGCAGAATTTATGGCCCAGACTTTATTGCTCTATTTTGCTCCCTAATGAATCTTTCAGATGGAGGCTGCTAAAACTGAATGGATCAACCCTGATGTCCACGTGTAAAAGGCTGTGTGAATGGTTACCCTTCGTTATTTGTACATTTACATTTACAGACGCGCACCGAAGTAAAAATAAATAAATAAACAAAACAACAACAAAAAACATATCCTCATGCTATCACAAATAAGCAATGGATACCATAACAGAAGGCTAAAACTCTGTTACATAGGAGTTAATGTGGGAGTTACAGCAAAGAAAATAGTACAAGTTGCTTTTTTAATAAGCTGTGTGAATATAATAAAAGTGTAAGAACCTTTTTTTTTTTTTTAAAGCAAAAGCTATTCCACATTAAATTATGTTGCTTCAGTCTTTATTTATATGTTAACCTTTTATTCATTAATACATTTAAATAACTCAATTTCATGCACTATTTGCTTGGCCCATTATTTTCACCCAGACTATGCATATTGCAAAGGGTTCTTAAAGGACTCCATTACACAAGCTCAACACTAGATGGAGTGATTGCATAAATACAAAAGTTGCTCAGTTGGCCTGGTCTTTATCTTCACTGAGAGCTGCTCATCTCAGGACTAGAGGTGTTCCTCAAACCTGTACCACAGCTCCAGATCTGGTTAAGTAGCTTCCGTTGGAGAGCTTGTTAGTGTAAGCAAGGCTGGGATCCAGAATGTTCTTTACATTGGGCCTTTATGAGATGACATAAGTTTTTTTTGGGAACATCATGGGATTTTTACCAAACAGATATTCAGAGTAACAGTCAGCATTTACTAAGTCCCCACGTGTTGTATTCATTTCAGAAGTGGATAACGGCCAAACATAAGTAGCACTTCAGCACTTCACTCTTTACAATTATTCTGGTTTACATTTCTGTGGTGATGGCGATGATGAAATAAAAAAAAGCCTGCAATGAGTTATATTATATATATATATCATACGTTTACATGCAGATGTATTTACACTCGTTAGTCATAACATCGAAACCACTGAGAGGTGACGTGAATAACATTGATTATCTCGTTACAATGGCACCTGTCAAGGGTGGGATATATTAGGCAGCAAGTGAACAGTCAGTTCTCAAAGTTGATGTGTTGGAAGCAGGAAAAATGGGAACGAATAAGAATCTGAGCGACTTCGACAAGGGCCAAATTGTGATGGCTAGATGACTGGGTCAGAGAATCTCCAAAACAGCAGGTCTTGTGGGTGTTCCCGGTATGCAGTGGTTAGTACCTACCAAAAGTAATTCACGTAAGGACAACTGCTGAACCGGCGATAGGGTCATGGGCGCCCAAGACTCATTGGGGTGTGTGGGCAGCGAAGGCTAGCCTGTCTGGTCTGATCCCACAGAAGAGCTATTGTAGCACAGACTGCTGAAAAAGTCAATGCTGGTTATGACAGAAAGGTGTCAGAACACACAGTGCATCACAGCTTGCTGTATATGGGGCTGTGTAGCCACACACTGAGTGTCTGCATGTCTGAGTGTCCATGCTGACCCCTGTCCACCGCAGAATGCGCAATGAGCATGTAAGCATCAGAACATGGAGAAATGGAAGAAGGTGGCGTGGTCTGATAAATCACATTTTCTTTTACATCATGTGGACGGCTGTGTGTGTGCATCACTTACCTGGGGAAGAGATGATGCCAGGATGCGCTATGGGAAGAAGCCAAGCTGGCAGAGGCAGTGTGATGCTCTGGGCAATGTTCTGCTAGGAAACCTTGTGTCCTGGCATTCATGTGCATGTTACTTTGACACAAACCACCTACCTAAATATTGTTGCGGTCCAAGTGCACCCCTTCATGGCAACAGTATTCTCTAATGGCAGTGGCCTCTTTCAGCAGCATAATGTGTCCTGCCACACTGCAAAAATTGTTCAGGAATGGTTTGAGGAACATGACAAAGAGTTGAAGATGTTGACTTGGCCTCCAAATTGCCCGATCGAGCATCTGTGGGATGTGCTAGACAAACAAGTCTGATCCATGGAGGCAACTTACAGGACTTACACGATCTGCTGCTAACGTCTTGGTGCGGGATACCACAGCACACCTTCAGAGGTCTTGTGGAGTCCATGCCTTGATGGGTCAGAGCTGTTTTAGCAGCACAAGGAGGACCTACACAATATTAGGCAGGTGGTTTTGATGGTATGGCTGATCGATGTAAATAATTCTTTTTTTAACATATAATTAATTCAAATCAATTGAATAAAAATTCTATCTACATTTCAGTGAACATAATAACAAAACAACAAAATGAGTGCTGAGAAAGAGAGCACAAAAAGCACTAAAGATGCACAAAATGTATGCAAAGTATTTAGGCATCAACTTTTACAAGAATATTTTATGTTTAATTAAAAAATAATGAAAGTATTCATAGAATAAGCCAAAATAAACTTAAAAAAATTAATCTGAGTCTGATTAATGTGATCCAAATAAAAGTTTATGCTTTATGACCTTCATTATTTAAATCTTAAAAAGAAATTGTTCAGTGTTTTCTCTCTTTATAGTCAACCTACTTGAAACCACGACCTGAAGGATATGATGGTTTGATAATACAGTTGAAAAGCCAGTCATTTCAAAAGAACAGGAAACCCACACACATATGCAGACACACACACACACACACACACACACACACACGCACACACGCACACACAGAGTCTCAGGAGGGAGGATAAATATCACTCTCTATAAATGGCAGAACTCTCTCCGCTTCCCACAAACTCCCATCAGGCCACCTGCCTCTTGTTACCCTGACAACAGGATGTTCTCCTTGAAAAGAAGGGCATGTGGGGTATAAAGCTCTTCTCTCCTGCACTGTAACAAATGGCACTCCTAAGGGGGGGAATTGTGCTCGACTCACACACAGCATGGACGAGCCTTCAACTGGAGCACAGCAGCTAGTGAAGCAGGAGACTGACCTATCAAACTCAGCGACGCAAGTGAGAATTAGAAAAGTGCCACCACAGCAAAAAAAAACCAAAAAAAAAAACCAAAACAACTAATTATTATCAGAAAATAGACTCTCTCTCTCTCATACACACACACATCAGCATCCTTATTGCTGCTACTGTAAACCAACAGCAATAATACATTCTCTTATTTAGAGATTTCCTAAGTGATGTACATAGATCATTTGTGTGTTAATAATGAAGGAAGCAATTCGTCACGTACTTATTAACGATATGATTTATAATCTGCTCGTTCAAATAGTTTATCACTACTATAGTGATAACTCATTCACAAGGACTTGTATCGCAAATGATAAATGATTTTAAAAAACAGATGTTATTTCATGAAGGAAAAACTTAGCATTCTTACGGTTAAAGCTGCAGTACGGATCTTTTTTTTTGTTTAAAAATGAACAAAAATCAATTACTGAGCAAGTCAGTGTTCAAAACTGTCTCCTTACCTTACCCTGATTTGCAATGGTAAGCTTATAATAATGATTTATAAACCAAGGTTTCGGGTCAGATTTTGCGGCTGCACGGTGGCTTAGTGGTTTGACTCACATCGCTGGGGTTGAGGGTTCAAATCCCGTTTCCCTGTGCTTCGGGGTTTTTCCGGGTACTCCGGTTTCCTCCCCCAGTCCAAAGATATGCATTGAAGGCTGACTGGCATTTCCAAATTGTCCGTAGTGTGTGAATGTATGTGTAATTGTGCCCTGCGATGGATTGGCACCCCATCCAGGGTGTCCCCCGCCTTGTGTCCCGAGTTCCCTGCGACAGGCTCCAGCACATAAAATGGATGGATCGATCGATCGATGGAAGGAGTCTCAAGTGTCAAGTGTTAAGTTTCCACCCTTACACATTGTGGTTTCTCTGTAACAGGACAAGCAGTGTTCTTTTTTGTCTTACTAACTTCAAGAAAGAGAAAAATAAATGATAGGCTGGCGAGGGTTTATAGCTGATATAATGTAAGTGAGAACAGGAACTTGTTTCATGGACATTAATTCTAGCTATAAACTGAGGAAATGTATGATGTGCTGAGTATGATGTGATATAAAATACTTCAAGGCATGCTGCTATTGGAAAATAATCAACTATGGGGTAATAACGGATCACAACAACTAATCACTGATTATTTTCCTGTAACAGCCCATCCCAAAGTGTTTTTTATTCCTTACATAACATGGATATAGAGAATTATGTAACAACACACTTATTATAGAGTACAGAGTGGGCAGGTCATCATCAATACATGTATACCAACTCTGTCTTTAACAATTAGCTGACTGGATGTTAAAATACTTTTTTTTTTTTGCTTCTTTTATTCCCTTTTTTTTTATTTTTAAGAAATACAGCCTTTACTCTTTGGCACTCTCTTATCAAACAAAATATTGGGATACATATTGTATTATGCCATACTTGCCCTGGTACCATGTGAGCTGAGTTGAGAGCTTAGTCTTATTACTGGAGCTAAAATTAGTGCAGACCACTGATTGATCACACGCAGTCGCTTCTCCACCAGCACAGAATTCAAGAAGTGCTAGAGGCAACACCACAGTTTCACAGTTTTAACTGAGGAAAATCTGCCATGTTCGAGTTGGGGCAAATCCAAAAATCCCTTCTTATTCAGCCTGCATATAACATAACACAAAGAATCTCAATTCCCTACCTAGTGCCCTCATGTGCAGTGCAGAACAACATTTGTTATTCAGCCACAGATGTACGGCTTCTGGTATTTTTGGCTTTTTAAACACTGTCTGGTAAGCTTTTCATTCAAACGTTTCTGTGTTTTCATTTATCTGTGTTCATGCACCTGGAAAGCTATTAAGCAAAACTTTTTTGATTTGTATGTTCACTAAAAGCACTAGTGAACAATTTTTTTGGAGTTTGTGTGCTTTTATTCTCATTATGTCTTGTGTTTGGTAGTTCAATTGAGAGAGAAAGGCAGTACATTACCATCAAATGAGAGATTCCTCATTTCATTTCCTGGATTCTAGAGTAGCATTTCACTACTTGTGCCTATCAGTTCAGAAACAGAAAACCTCCGGAGATAGACTGCTCCAATTTTTCCCAGAGCTGACAACATTGCAAACAAGAGCTGTCGACTACTGATTAGTAGTTTGCGAGTTCAAATCCCAGTACTGTAATCCTAAACTTTCACTGTTGGGTTCTTAACTCTGATCTCTTCAGCTCAACTGTGCCAAGCAACAGTACGAAAACAACGAGACAAAAGTCACTCAGTACATTTACATGGACAACAATAATCCAATATTAACCTGATTAAGACAATACTGTGATTAAGAAACTAGCATGTAAACAGCAATTTTTAATTACCTTAATCCGATTAAAGTCATACTCGAAGTAAACACAAATCGAATTAAACATGTGGAGTATTCCTATTTTAGTCGCATTATCGACATGCATTACAGACATGTACACACGTTAATCACATTATTAACGTTGTGTGGGAGTTTTCACCGCATTTTGTGACAGAACACATACACACACGGCAGTGTTCAACCGTTTTACGGCAAACAAGAGAGCACGGCTGCGTCCCAAAGCTCGTACTTACCTTCTATATATCTTGTATCTCGGCTACTCTATAGACGGTAAGTACGCGGTTTGGGACGCAGCTCATGGCTTCAAGCAGTCGTCTATTAGCACCTACAGCATGACAAATAATTAACTGCACTTGAAGCGTTCGTAAAAATTAAAAATAAAAACACACAAAACTGTATACGGTACAATAACGAAGACGAACTGTATGTTGATACATGAAATTCTGGAGGGAACGTAGGACGGCGTGGCGCGGAGACGTAATGACATGTGATGTTAATCGATCTATGTTCTATAACATGTAAAACAGGAACATGAAAGAAATATTCTAAAAGCAACTCATGTAAACACCTTAATCACAATATTATCTTATTCAGAATAAGGTCAATAATTAGATTATTGCTTTCCATGTAAACGTAGTCATTGTGACCGTTACTTAATAATTAGTTCACCCATTTTTTTTCAACCAACCAAAAACACCACAGTCCTGCCCACTTGTATACTACTGGCTCATGAATTCACATGTCAAAGTTTACCTTGACAAAGCAAAAGTTACTGCTTCCAAAAGCAAATGCATATCTTTCACATCCTGTGAAAAGTGCAGTTTTCAGGGTCAGAAAGTGTAAATACTACGACTAAACCACAGATCTTGGCTTTCACAGGTAGAGTTATGTTTCATACACACTCAGCCAGGATGGATTGCTCTAGTTTCCGATTTGTTGGCAGGAAAATACACTGATTCTTTGGAAATGTGCTACAACTTCATCCCACCTCTTCTCAAAAACATTCTAGCTTCTAAACTGTGTGATCAGTCATCTCTTTATTGTTATTTTCACCCTTCTGGGTGAAATCTCCCCAAACATTAACAGCATAAACATCACTGTAATATGTACTATGATGGAGTGAGAATCATTCCGAGCATTTGCTCACTAGATGACAAACCAGCTGTGAGGCTTTTGGGAAATGATTCTTTAATGATGCCCATGTCATTAAGCCTAAAGAAGTCTACTGTAGAGGGCAGCACTGAGCCATCAAGAGAAAATCTCCTCTATATATAATTATAATTTTATTATCTCTATAACTTTCCTCTATATAATAACAACAATAAAACAGAATGTGTTTCAGGGCTTTGCCTTCCTCACCCTCACTTCAGATTCTTCGCTCATTTCGTATTTTATTAGTTCTCTGTCACTACATTCCCATTAATGTGCTGCTGGAAATGTGTATAAAACCTTTTCAAACTCAAGGTAACATTTTGCCTCCCCATTTAGTAGTGGTGAACCTCACTATACACTCTACACCTTAGCCTTTTTTAAAAAAATTATACATTTGTTTCTCTTTCATGTACAACCCCAATTCCGAAAAAGTTGGGACAGTATCGAAAACGCTGATAAAAACAAAGAGGAGTGCTTTGTAAATGTACTTTGACTTGTATTAAAAAATTGTATAAAGACAATGTATTAGATGTTTTGCCAAATCAACTGCATAGTTTTTTTAAAAAATAACCATCTATTTTGAAATTGATGCATGCAACACTTTCCAAAAAGGTTGGGAAAGGGGAGATTTAGGACTAATAGCGATGTGACAAGTTGAAATAAGAAGGTGATGTGAAACGGGTGAGGCAATCGTCTAACCATAGTATATAAGGAGCTTCATTCGCCGCTGCATCCACAGATGCAAGTCAAGGCTTTACTATGCAAAGCAGAAGTCATACGTCAACACTGTCCATAAGCACCGCCCACTTCACTGGGCTCGGTCTCATCTGAGATGGACAGTAGCACAGTGGAATCATGTTTTGTGGTCCGATGAGTTAATATTTCAAATAGTTTTTGGACAAAACAGTCATCGTGTTTTCTGGGCCAAAGAGGAAAAGGACCATCCAAGGACTATCCATCATCAGCGTCAGGTCCAAAAGCCAGCATCTGTCATGGTATGGAGGTGTGTCAGTGCCCATGGGATGGGTAACTTGCACATCTGTGAGGGCATCATTAATGCAGAAAGATATGTACACATTTTGGAGCAACTTACTTGCTGCCATCCAGAGCAGGACAACACCAAACCACATTCTGCCCGGATTCTGCATGGTTGCGTAAGCAGAGAGTGCGGCTGCTAGCATGACCTGCCTGCAGTCCTGACCTGTCTCTGACTGAGAACGTGTGGCGCATTATGAAGCACAAAATAAGGCAATGAAGGCCCTGTACAGTTGTGCAGTCGAAGAAATGCATAATGGATGAATGGGGGAAAATTCCTCTTGCTAAACTTAACCAAATGGTGACTTCAGTGCCCAAACGCTTAACACAGTGGTAAACAGTCGACTGTACCAACTTTTTTGGAGTGTGTTGCAGTCATCACATTTGAAATGAGTGTAAAAATGAATTAAATTCACAAAGTAAAACATCCAATAATGTGTTTTCAATATAGTACAGGGTGAACTGAATTTTCAAATGACTCTTTTGGTTGTTTTTTTTTTGCATTTTCCATATTGTCCCAACTTTTTCTTCTTTCCTTTTTTGTTTGATCATTCATTCATTCATTCTCTCTCTCTCTGTCTCTCTCTCTCTCTCTCTCTCCAGAGGTGGGAGCTTCCCGGCTTCTCCGCACACTGTACCAGTTAAATATTTCGTATTTGCATTTGCACAAAAATGACCGTTCCTTTTCTGTTTTCTTTTCTCATTACAAACTCAAGTGATAAAAAGCCTTTACTTTGAATGTGCAGTAGTCACTGTTTAAAAAATTTCTGCTAGCAATAGAAAACTTGGAAAAATATGTCGAAATTATTCTAAATATTTTTTTTTAAACTGTCTTCTGGTCTGTTTGTGTTTGGAGGGACCTCCTGTTAATCATTTTATAGATACACCCCAATGCCCTGTCACTTCGCCTCCATCTAAGTCTCAAGTCTCAAAGCGCCCAGTGCAGCCAGATAATTCTCGTGTGATTAAAAAAAAACCCAAACAATCACTCAGGGCTTGGAAAACACTCAACGAATACAAACACAGTAAAACCAGAATACACATTGGCAGTGTTTTTCCAAAATGGAGTAATTTATTTCTGGTGAAGGAAATGAAGCTGGACATAGAATTAGTGACAGGTATGTGAAGGCGATCCGTATAAAGCTTTGAATTGTCTGACTGAAACGCTTTATAAACGGAGTCAAGTAGATAATCTTTTTTTTTTCATTAAAAAAAAAAAAGGGCAATGACTGCACTTGTGTACATCCCCATAAACTATTATAAGGTTAAATTAGCATTTTTATAGAGTTGTAATTCAGTTTTCAAACAACTAAACATCTGAGTGAGCTTGAAAGTTCAACTAACTCTAGTTGAACCACTGTAAGTTAAGGGGTAGAGCTTTGTGGACAGGGTGGGATTGGAGGGTGGGCTTAAGAAGTAAAAAAAAAAAAAACTTTAGAGACTAGATCTTGCCAAATTTTGAAAAATCTTAGCTATTACACCTTTAAAAGTCTCTTCTAAACTGTTATTTTTAAAGGAAACAACAATTCTTCAAGCTACAGTATTTTGAGCTTTGAATTTATCCTGAATGAAAACAGGTGAGACTAAATGTAGGTCAGGTCCAAGCAAGAAACATTAGTTAGTAATATAAGAATACAACTAAAATAACTGAAACAGCTGAAAGGAGTGCTGAGGCAAATAAGTAGCTTTCACGTCAGGTTTTTTATCACTAGCTCTGGAAACATCTGTTAGCTCGTGCATTTGTATTTGTTTGCCTCTGGAAAAAATTTGTTACAGCATGTGGACGTTTTTGCTGCTTTGTCCATCTGCTAATTAATAAATTATGATCATCCATCCTTTCTTTCCAACAGTACACAAAGGTTTTTTTTTTTTTTACTTCACCACTTCATGAAAGTAATGGTGCCGTTTCTTTCCATCCCCCTTTCGTTATATCTTTCTTTTTTTATTTCTATATAATATTCTATCTCTCTGTTTCTTCCCTGAGGCGACCCTACCCTCACTGTATCCTCACTGAGTGTCAGACAATTTCATTTCTTTTTGACTTTCTGACTCTTCAAGCCTGTATAAAAACCACTTTTTTTCCTTTCTTTCTAGACACAATGTTGTCTATTCATACTTCATCAGTGTACTAATGTTCTATCAGACTACTTCATTTAAATTTTAAAAATATACTGTTCATCCCTCACACACATTTCTGCTCCACAATCAATTTCAATTGAAAAGCCAGTGCCCCTTTTTAATATTTTCAGACTCTTTCTTATCACATGATGGTGTCTATTTTTTCTTTTCTATTTTTACATTTATGTTTTGAGGGAAAAAATTTACTCTTTCTTTCCTTCTCCCTTTCTTAATATCTCTCTATTGATATAGATATATATATATATATATATATATATATATATATATATATATATATATATATATATATTTTCCCTGAGGTGGCCCAAACCTCACTGCATAATGCACTTTCGGGCTATTTCATTTCTTTTCGTCATTTCGTAATTTATTTTTCAGCTCTCACACACACTTCAGCACCACAATCTATTTAAAGCCTGCACTAAGTGAAGTGGGATAACCCTTGCTGCGCATTGTACTGCCTCTCAGACTCTTTTTGCATTTCTTCTGTAACTTTAAACCAGCACAAAAGTCAACACCCCTTTGTTGTTTCCTTCTTCCTTCCTTTCCATCTTCTTCTCTTTCTTTCTACTTTCTTCTGATTCTCTCCTGAGGTCAGACTACCTTCCATGCATACGTTTTTGTTTTGTCATCCACTCCTACTAGTGGTCCTGTATCTGCTTTTAGTTAGTAAGTTAGTCTCTCTCTCTCTCTCTCTCTCTCTCTCTCTCTCTTTCTCCCCCCTTTCTCATGAGACTAAAACGACCCCCACTGCACTGCACACTGTACTGGTCATGTGAGCAGCAGACTGGCCAATCAGCTGCTGCCAAGTTGAGTCTGAAGTAAAGGGGTTACTACAACACACACACACACACACACACACACCCTGACTGCACCCTACCCCGTGCCCCTCCTCATCCTTTCTGAAATGTTTCCTGTGTCCTGTTAGAGCACTGTTGGAGAGTCTGGCTTCAGTATTGTAGCTGGCATTAAACTAAGCGTAGCATAATGTAGCTGTCTAGAGTAACATTTAGATGTCAAGAGCTACACTGACCACCGTCTGTCTTCAGCGTCCTCACACTTCTCCTTCTCGCTCTCTCTGTGAGACCTTTCTCCCTACATGGCATTAGGATTAGTGATAGGAGGTGCCTGTATGGTTGTGTGTGGGTGTTTTCCACAAGGGCTGCTTCCACATCTGGATTCTGACACATTCTCCATGTCCACCCTTTCCCATCCATGCTGTGTAATCCATGACTCATGCTGCGTAACTGAAACCACAAACGAAGTACTCGAACAAACAGTACATGCATTATGGTGGTTATTTCACGCAAATTCGCCAACATCGGTCATACACTGCAAGGTGTGAAAACTCGAATCATGGCTATTGAAATCCCACCAAGATCTCACTCCAACATAGCTTTCTATTACATTAGTGGATGTTGGAATCTAGCTGGAGTTTCATTAGTGATCAGATCATGAGCAAAACCGAGAGAACCGTTTAGACACTGAAACTTTCTCTGCTGAACTGGGGTAGACTATTTAACATTTGGTGGGGCACACTTTAGCTCAACCAAATACAAAATCTAAAACCCTGAACCGCAAGAGTTTCCATGGCAACTGGAAGAGGCGGGGACTGGAAAGTAGATGCTAGACAGATGGAGCTATGAAGAACGAGAAAGAAAGATCGATCAGGGGCCACTGAACTCTAACTCAGCTGCTTTGTTCCAGCATTTCTGAGGAGAAGGTTAAGCTGCACAAAGAACAGGATTACAAAAATCAACACAGAAATCCATGGATCGGAGCTGTGTCCAATTTACCAGAAAGACGAGAATTTGTGAAACAGTTTGGCTTTGTTGTCCAGAAGCTTCTAGACATATCGGAATGATGAATGCTGGAGTTGATTTCTAAAGGCAAATTACAAACCAGCAGTTGGATATCGAAACCACCATGACTAACTGACAGATCGGATAAACTGATGTATTTTTTATGGATTTTGTTGTAATGCAAGAATTTCAAGGAGAATGCTGGAAGTGAACCTGCAGAACCTTTCACTTTTCATCCAAAATTCTCAAAATACCCTAAAGAGCAAGCCAGAGGCGACTGGCAAAGAGAAACACCCTGAGACAACACAAGCAAGAAAGTCTGACCACAGTTAGCATCAGCATCTTCTCTCTACCTCATTTTCTCTATGCAGTCCTCAGAAGCCCTGGCTAGCTCACATTTTTATTCAGTTCCTGCTCCAAACACACCAGGATTACACACCAAGTAATCAGTATTCTACAACCTTTCTCACCTGGCTCAGGTGTGTGTGGAGTTAAAGCAGAATAAATTGTAAACCGACTTGAGATCAAGCTGTATAGAGGAATAAAAACATGTGTAATAATAGAAATGGCGTAAAGTAGAAATAGAAAGAAAAACCCTCATTAAAAAGAAACCTATCCATCTATTTAATGAAATTTAAATAATAAAATAAAAGAGCAGTCAATAGTTACAATAAAATCTACAAAATGAATATTTGCTATGGAGAAACCCAAGTGGCTAATAAATAAAAAGACCATTTAAATTTAAAAGTATAATAATAATAATAAAAAAATGTTTTAAAACAATATTAAACACATTCATCTTGAGATGTGCATATAAGTGCTTAGCATGACATTATCTCTCATATTTTCCAGGGCGAGAGCTCCTTAGCTTGGGGCTATGACAACTAAAAGCTGACTCACTGCTTTTTTTAATAAATGACCTGCATATTGATGTTTAACGATGTGAGTGATCGAGTTGGTGCTAATCTAACATATCATTTCACTAATGTTCAGGACCGTGAAGATATTTAATAATTAATATTGTAATCTAAAATCACTTCTAAAAGATACAGATCACCAGCAAGGGGATTTAAGAGCTCGTTCTGCGTATAAAGCCATTTGCTGTAAAAGTGCCTCAGGCCAGATAACAGAGAGTCGAGTCTAGATAACACAAAAGAATGTCTAAGTTCCTCGGTGTTAGAAATGGAGAAAATGTCACTGATTGTTGACAGTTGTCACTTGACCTTTTATGGAGTTGGTAGTATGTTGGTTTAGAGACATGGGTCTTGAAGATGAGCTCACAGGCAAAAATGACTCACAGATACATAAACAGCCCCTGAGACACTTTAAATATGACAATTTCACATTACCCTGGGTTTCTTTTCCAATAATTGATTTTATGTATGTTTACCTCCCAGGACACTACATATTGTTCATAGTAGTTTCAATGTAGTTACTGAATAATATGCTTTAAGATGAATATTTGATGTAAATCTGTTTTGATTTGTATTCTAGTCATGTCTCCGCCCTGTCCTGTCATTGGTTTGTTGTCAGATTGTGTTCACCTGTTCTGTGCTAGTTCTTGATTAGTGTTTTTGTGATTTTTTTTTTGTGTCACTGCTTGCTGCAAATTCTTACCATGTATTTTTATATCAAGTATTTCCAAGCCTAGCTTTCTTGTTTCCTGGTTCATTCTAGTTTTGGACTTTTGCCTTTATTTCAACACTGATTATAGGTGATCCTGTTTAACCTTTGCTAAGGACTTGCTGTGGACATACAATCATTATTGAGTTTATGCACTTGCATCATGCCATACTCTCTACACACTATACATTACAGTAACTAAATAATAAGGTGTTGGGAAATGTGACATTCATAGCTAAATATGATCTATGGAGTACAACAGGTTGCTGATTGACCTGTGAACAAGAAGTAGCAAAAAGTGATATGAGTTGTCTGCACCTAGGGACAAAAATATCAGTAGGAGATTACAAAATGGACTCAGAATCAAGCCTTGGAGAATTCCTCAGGATGCTTAGAAACATGTTCGTTTTTGCAGCATTCATGACCACTTAAGTGGATAAGAACCAGTATAAGGCTTTAACAAAGGACCAGTAAGGGATGTAAAAATGGACTGATTACAGTCAGGGCACCAATCTCATACGTATGATACGTTTTCACCTATTCACAACACTGTGCATCAGTCAAAAAAAAAAAGGGAATGCAGTACGAACACTCCAGTATCAGCAAAGCATGACGCAACCTACATGTCTTTTATAAGTGATATCAATTAAATGTCCTTGTATGTTTTTCTCTCTCCACCTCCATGCTTCTCTGTTCCTATTAGTCCAAGTAAAGGGGACTTATCCTTCCACTTCTCAAGCTAACACTCTTTTAAAATTCAAATCAGAATGTGCACAATACTGGATCCTGTTCATTCGTATCATATTTCACAACCTTATTTCACAACTAAACAACTCTAAATAACACTGAATCCTTGGCTCCAATCTGGTTAGATGTTACATTAATAGGCTTTGTGCGGTTATATTCTCCAGAGGTGTGTTAATTCTAATGATAAAACCAGTGTTTTTAAAGAAAAAAAAATATTATACTATCTACAAAAACATTTTATGTTTGAAAAAAAAGTGCTATTGCACATATGATAATTTGTATATATCAGATGCGGTTGGCCGGTTTCACGCATCTCGAAGGAAGCATGTGTTAGCCCTCTTCCTCTCGGATTAGTGGGTGGGAACTGGCAAGACCAAATTAGTGGAGAGAAAAAAAAAATGACTTAACCAGAAAATTGAAGGCTTAGACATAGTTCTCTTTATGAAGTGGTTAAAATGTGTCTTGTTCTGCTTGGCAATAGCTGTTTCAAGGCTATGTTGAAAAATTCAATGTTGTAATAAACTTGAAAGGTGTTGAAAAGTGATAGGTGATTTTTGTCAAGCCTTTCAAGAGAACAATAGTGGATGTATTGCTTTTTGCATGATGTGTGGTGGAGAATAAGAGAAGCATTGAGATCAATACAAAGAAATGCAAAGAAACTGATACAAGAAATTTCAATTATATATGACACATTAAACTAGTAGCTTTCCCTGCCTATCGTTCTATCATTTCCTCTTTGATTTCAGCCATATTTTTCATTTTGTTCCAGGACAAGGTACTTAACCCCTTCCATTTTCCCCAGGCCTCTGCACACCAGCTTAACTTTTGGCAATAACTTAACTTTATGACCCTACCATGTATAATTAAAGCTAAAATAACTCTACGTGTCAAGCATGCCACATCCCATTTCGTTTCTTGATGTAAAGGTTTTAAAGTCAGTTGAGTTCACAACATAATCAAAGTTTCTACTCTGATGACAGCAAAAAAAAAAAAGTGAGAGCGCAATAAATCAAAGCAGAACAGCAACTCAATTTAAAACACTTCATTGTACCCCAAATGTTATAGGTCCAGAGGTCTAGAAGTGGATAGACCAAGCATCCTAGCTGCTTTGGCATTTAAATATAATTCCCCTTGTATTCACAAGCCAGTAGCTTTCTAGGATAGGCAGTCTGTGCCTTGGAAATATTGACACACAGAAACATGTGCTGCCAAAACACACCCTGTATAGGACTGTGTACAGTCTAGAGAGAGAGAGAGAGAGAGAGAGAGAGAGAGAGAGACAGAGAGAGAGACAGATGTAGTGAGTAATGGATGGAGGACGAAAGAGAGACAGCAAAGAGCAAACATTCCCAGCAGTCTTGGTATGTAGGACAGCGTTTCTGGACTTCACATCACAGAGAACTGGTCACTTTCCTTCTAACAACATAATTAGTCTTAGCTAAGTATAAGTATAAAGGAAAAATCCACCCGGAACCACTTATGTAAATAATTATTATTAATATGTGATATTCAGTGACATCCATGTTTTGTAATGAAATTCTGAGTTGAAACTTCTTTCATTTTCATTTGACTTTCATGCGCTTGAACTACAAAGTGTGTGTGTGTGGGGGGGGGACGACATATATGTCTCCAAGTTCATGTTTGTCTAGCCAGCTAATGGTGATGAGTGATGTATATTTTCCTCTTCAAAACAATAATCTGTATGGTCAGTGTTATAGATTTAACTAGCTAGTATGTCAGTATGTTGACGGACACAAAGCAAACATTAATATATATGTGCAGCACAACTCATTTAAAATAAAGAAGTGCTACTTTGTTATAGTTGATGCTGAGCAGCCATGTTCAGTTGAGGTGACCTTCCCAACTTTCTGAATAGTAATTCCAAGTTGAGGGGGTATTTTCTACCACTTTTCCTAGTCGGAGGTCAGAAATTCAGAGTTAGGAGTTTTACTCAAACACTACCCTCATTAGTCACATCTGTAGTCAAAAGAGTAGCTCTTTCTTCATCTCTACATAAAAAGAGCAATGCAGCAGTGCTTTAGTCCTTTAGTCTGTCAAGCTCTCTCACCTCCTCATTTGTGCACTCTGCCCAAACAGATCAGTTTCCAATACTGCTGTAGTCCTCAAACCCATTGTGCTTGACGCCTTGATATCACGAACTATCCAAGCCAATTCTGTACGCCCCTTAACTCAGTACTTATGTTGTGGATGTTCTACAACAACCACCCATCCATTTTCTATACCGCTTATCCTACAGGGTCGCGGGGAGCCTGGAGCTTATCCTAGGGAGCATGGGGCACAAGGCCGGGTACACCCTGGACAGGGTGCCAATCCATTGCAGGACACAATCACACACACATTCACACACCCATTCATACACTACGGACACTTTGGACATGCCAATCAGCCTACCATGCATGTCCTTGGACTGGGGGAGGAAACCGGTGTACCCGGAAGAAACCACCGCAGCACGGGGAGAACACGCAAACTCCGCACATACAGGGCCATGGTGGGAATCGAAACCCATGCTAACCTCGAACATGCTAACCAAACCAAACTAAGCCACAGTGTGCCTTTCGACAAAATTTAACGATGATATGTCATTCTTCAATAAAAGTTAGTTGTAATCGTTGACAAACTGCTGTGGTGGAAGAGGAAAGCGGCACCATTTTACTGTTCACGTTGATACCTCATTAAAGAACATCAAGTGTTCCTCAGATAAAACTTCCACTTAAATTAGAGTTCCCTCTCTTTCTCTCTGTCAGGTCCATGTCAGGCTTCCTGAGCGCTCTACTGCCTCTGACCCACAACAAGCCAAATCTGCACAGATCCCAGAGACTACAAAAGACAAGAGATGAAGGAGAGATGAAGGAAAGAAAGGAACATAGTGCGCAGACTAGTAAACAGACGGTTTATAAAAGCCGAAAGCGGATAGAGGAAAATAAGTGAGACAGAAAAGCAGGTTAGAGAGCGAGACTGACTTTGCACAGTGGGAGTATAGAAAGCACAAATGAAATGACATTGCCTGAGAGAAACCGAAACTTCGGTCGTCCTTCTGCTCAGAGTTTACGCTCATTTTCTTATTATCCCTATCTCCCAGCAGTGTGCAGTTCAATCATGAGTGTAACCCACCGCTAACTGAACATCTCATGTGTAGCTCATGCAAATTAAAGCCAATCTGGCTCATCTTACTCCTGCAAAGTCGTTGTGCAAGCTCAGCATCGCATAATATAATAGGTAGCGGCAATCAATAAAGCAAAACACTATAAATCATATCAGGTTATTGCTCTTTCTTGTTTGGTTGGCTGCACAGTTATCAGTCTGAAGATGAATATATGGATTAATAATAAGACATTGATTATGCTGTGAGACACACAGCTACAACGAAAAGACAAACAGTGCATGTAATATTACAAATAGTAGAATGTTCACCCTAGCTCAGCTTGTCAGTATCGCTATTCTTTCTCCTGTTCTTTCCCAAAAAGAAATGATAGACATACTCTTCCCTGTCAGACACGAACACTTCACTGTCTGTGTTTTCTTCATCTTATTACCCAGACAGTTAAGGGAGAATGTCTTAATGTGCTCTCTTAAATCAAACCCAACAATTTTCATCACATCATGCTTTCCCCTCAGGCACTGTTTCCCTTGCCAACGATTTCTTTGCTCCTCTCTATAATTTTCTCACACTTTCAATCCTTTCAGTACATGCTCTTTGTTATAATATGTCATTCTTCATTTTGAATTAGACCTGAGACAGCAGGCATTTCTGTACTACTGAGCAGGAGACACAGGATTAGAGTTAGGTGAAAATGAAACAGCTGTTTAGACACACACACAGCACCTAGAATCAGCCGGAGAAGTGACTGAAAGTAATTAACCATTGAGTGTGGATGGAGAGAAGTGGAGGAAGGGATTGAATCTGGTGTTCTGGCGGTGTTATGACCTTCAAAGTAGGCAGTGCAGTAAAAATGTCAGGCTTTTATTTTCTCTCCACCCTTAACAATGATTCTGTCTTCTCAGCCATTGCAGACCCCAGGAGGTCTTTCTAGCATACTGGGTACTTCAGATCAAACTGTATATGAATTTAATAGAAAGAACCCCGAAACCTAAAGCACTCTTCACAGTAAAATAGCCCTCCTATTGACTTAAAGTATAATATAATATCAATGCCGCAACATCATCATCACTTTGCCATCATCTTTCCATCCATCCATCTTCTACCGCTTACTCTTTTGCAGGGTCACAGGTAACCTGGAGCCTATCCCAGGGAGCATCGGGCACAGGGCGGGGTACACCCTAGACGGGGTGCCAGTCCACTGCAGGGCACAATTACATACACATTCACACACCTATTCATACACTACAGACACTTTAGACACGCCAATCAGCCTACCATGCATGTCTTTGGACTGGGGGAGGAAACTGGAGTACCCAGAGGAAACCCCCGCAGCACGGGGAGAACATGCAAACTCCGCACACACAGGGCCACGGTGGGAATCAAACCCCGGACCCTGGAGATGTGAGGCGAATGTGCTAACCACTAAGCCACCATGCGCCCCATCATCTTTCCTATAAATTTAAATGGTTATATACTCTACAATAATGGCTAATTTGTTGAACACCTTCACATGGTACATAGGTCTGAAAACTCATCCCCACATAAAATCTGGTTACCCCCAAACCAGAAAATTACACATAAATATTCCACTCTGACTGATGAACAAGCTGAATTAATTACGTTTATATCTGTTTCACTATGACAAGTAGCTCTCCAGCAACTTGATCAAAACAACTGTGTGAAAAAACCCACGCTTAACTAACAAGGTTTTGGACATTTTTATTCAGACTGATTGTTTTTGTTGTTAAAAACTGTCTCCTTACAGAATGCACTGTCTACCCTCTTCCATATACAAGAGCTCACGGATACCCATAATTTGCTCGTGCCACTGTAATTGAAAGGGGAGACAGAGTGTAACATCCTTCTTACACAAAAAGCACAGCCAGTTTTGCTCTCTCAAGGCCATGGACGTCCTTGGCCTTGTTAGGATTCGAACTCATGAGCACCTCTCGGTAAGGTGAATGCTTTTCTGTTGCACCACTCAGGTGTTTCAACATCATTTTTCTGACTTTTATTGGATAACACACTGGATAAAACAGAAAACAACTTTTTCTTTTATACATCTTTTCATTTGTACATCATATCTTTTATCATAAACCTGTATAACTTCAAATGTGTAACTACTTCAATCAAAATAAGACTGATATTTAGTCATACTAAATAATTGTTACTGCTTTCATAAGCGTCATGAGATATCACAAATATTCTACTGAATGTTAACCTATTTAATCCACTTATAGCAAACAATCTCCATTCAATGAGTCAACATATAGAACACACACACACGCATATATATACATATATGTATATATATATATATATATATATATATATATATATATATATATATATATATATATATATATATATATATCCATCTTCTATCACTTACTCCTTTTCAGGGTCACGGGGAACCTGGAGCCTATCCCACGGAGCATCAGGCAGGGGTACACTCTGGACAGGGTACCAGTCCATCGCAGGGCACAATCACATACACACTCACACACCCATTCATACACTAGGGACAATCAGCCTACCATGCATGTCGTTGGACTGGGGGAGGAAACCGGAGTACCCGGATGAAACCCCCGCAGCACGGGGAGAACATGCAAACTCATGTTCACACATGTGTGTGCCCCGGTGGGACCCTGGAGGTGTGAGGCGAACGTGCTAACCACTAAGCCACCGTGCGCCCCATATATATATAAATCAATGTTTGGGTAGCAGAGTCCAAAAAGTAGGTGTTTGGACAGACAATTAAAGCATTTGAACTTGTAGCTAATATTGCCATCTTTGTTTTATTTAATTAGGAATACACATGATTGTGATCATTATTAAATCATGACTCATTGTGCAGTCTTGGATAACACCATAATAATAAGTCTGCTCCTAACCAAAGTTGGAAACATGGTGCTTAAAAAGTGCATTAAATTACAAAGCAGAGAAAAAGTGAAACCGAGGAAGCAAATTATTGCTTCATATGAAACTGAGAGAGCAAAAATTCTCTCATCCACTAAGTGAGCAATGAATAATTTCCCTCTGTGAATTAAGCCTTGCGTAAGTGTTTCAGTACTCAGCCTGTTCTCAGTCACACTCATAATGAGCTTAATGGTCTCCAAAATCCCTAGCACTGATCCCAGACCAGCTCCGTGGCTGCAGTATAGCAATACACTGCACTGGTTTAGCAGGAAACTCACAGCTTTGAGATCACTAGTTAGAAGGAAAACACAGTACTGCTGGCACTGGAAATTATACAGAGTGTCCAAAAAGTCAGGAACCAATGGGAATTTCTTCAGCAAATATGTTGATTTGAATATGTTGAGCAAAATCTACAAAACATCATACAGCAGCTGAGAACATGCATAGAGTGTATGGGTGAACATGTACAGCATATGTTGTAAATAATAAATATAAAATGAAGTATATGTACTTTGACACTCACCTGGTCCTGACTTTTTGGGTCCTGACCACCTGTATTAAAGTTACATGCCAATGTGTAAAGGATGATGTACATTGGTATTCAGAAAACAAGCGAGAACGTGAAATGCAGCTTTGTGGTTTGTGCATCACTTCAAAGCAAATGAGTTAATTAAAGTGCCTTAATTACAAAGTCTTTCCTGAAGAAACCCGAAGCTCATGTTATCTCCAAATAAAGCACAGTGAAGCAAACACCTGCGAGACACTTACAATCACAGAGCTATCAATCTCCACAGGGGAACTGGTTTAATTAAGACTCTGGAATTAACGTTAATTTCCATAATTGTTATTGTGTTCCTCTATAGGCCTACTTACACCAAAAAGGATTCTGCAAACACAGAAAATGTCTCACTTCCTTCTAGGTTGAAACTTCAGTAGTATATTAGACATGCAGACTTTAGACATGTCACGTCTCAAGTTATAAGAGCATTAATCTACAGTCAAGTGTTTTAAACAAACAGAACTTGAACATTGGAGCCCACTTGCAAGATTAGATTTTAGATAGCCTAGTACTCTGTATTAATATCCATCTATCCATCCAGTTTCTGTACCGCTTATGGAGCCTGGAGCCTATCCCAGGATACTTGGGGCATGAGGCAGGGGGAAACTGGAGTACCCGGAGGAAAGAGAACATGCGAACTCCGATGCACAGAGGGCGCAGGCAGGAATCGAGCTCCCAACCCCGGAGGTGTGAGGCAAACATGCTAACCACTAAGACACCGTGTCCCCAGTCTTTTTATTTATTTATTTATTTATTTTACACAGAAGATGACTCTCTGATCAACTTGTGTCCCTCCAAGGATGAAAGATCAGAACATATGCTAGATCTGGATTAGTCCTAATGGTGGGTGAACAATCTGAAAAGAGTTACACATCATATTATCATACACTCATTACTGCTTCTGTAGCAACCAAGTCTGATAGCAATAGTTACCAAATGTTAGAAATGTTGGACAAAGCTGATGCAATTTCCAGGTCAAAAGTTTAACTTGTGCTGCCGACTGGCGCAAAACAGTTCGGAGATTGAATCCTGGTGATGCCACAACCATCTGTGGTTGAGGTGGAGTGATCTCGCACTCCTGTCAATCAGAGCAACACTAGCCACTGGGCGCCCGTGAGCTCATGTATGTGGAAGAGGGCGGATAGTGCTTTCTGACGAGTGTGTTATGTGTGTGACACAACATGAGCAGCAGTTTGAAAAGATGGCATCACAGAGGTAGCATGGTTTATGATAGGTAGCTGGTGTATGATTGAGGAGAGATGGCTAGATGGCTGGGAATTGGCAGGTGGTCAAACCTTGAAGAATTTTTTTTTAAGCATAGTTGGAGGTGGGAGCACATGCTGATTTCTGGCACGCTTGTGATGGTTTCTCAGGATCAAACGTGCTTGCAATAACTGTTGAATCCTGTGTGAAATCTGTTAACATAGCGGCATATTTCCCGAGGTGCCATCACAACTTCAATCGGTCTCTAGTGCTACTAAGGTTAACCGCAAAGTACATAGCGTTTCAACACAATGTTGAGCAAAAACAAAAGTATGCATAAATTCCACCAAACGCAATGATTTCTTGTGGTTTCAAATGTAAAAGAGTACTTCTAGATAAATAAGGTCAATCTTAAATATTCTGGTAGTAAACCTATGCTGAAAACAGGTTTAAAGAGTGTCACCATGCGTGTACGAGGCAGACTGAACAAGGTGGAAAGAGTCAGATAAAGAGCATGTCTTTGTGGAGAGAAGAGAATGAGGTCAAAGTAGCTGCTCATGTGTGGAGAGTGTGTATTTCTGGATGAGAAGGCTGTGAGCATAAGGTCTACTCACACACTCCATGCCAGGTCTATCTATAGGTCACTGCACAAGGATGCCAAACTCTGAGACAAACCTTTTGAGAGGTAGCGAGAACTAATAGCAGTGAACAGCACGACTCTGCAACAAATGCGGACTATCTGTATTCTGTCTGAGTGTACGCTGTATGTCGCTTTCCCTTTGTATAAAGGTTCTTGGGTGGTGACTTGACAGGCACATGTAGTGGAACACTACTCAAAATTCAAACACATTTTTAAATGAAGTTGGCTTATCTCATGAAATATAAAATGCACGTGTTGCTTGTGCATTTCTCTCTGAGTGGACGTACAGATGATACAGCGAGTTTTAATTGCAGTGCTGCGTGTATGTATGTATATATATATAGTAAAATGATAAATGCTATCTGTGATATATTTTAAGAATTGCTTTTCAAGAATTACAAACTAACTGGAAGCAAATTTTGTCCTTTACTCTTTTAAAAAAATTTTAAAAATTAAGATTTTTTTCCCTCTTTTCAGTATAATTTTTTTTTTAAACCAAATTGTTCACAAAGATGTACCTTATGATACATATCTCTATTTGATATTTTTGTCAAAATGGCAATATTTTTTTACAATGACAGTGTTGAGTGAAATGTAATGGCTGCCCCAAACACTGAGTTGGCTGCATAAATGAGTCCAAACACTCTGAAATGAGTTCGCATGTTTGCACTTCCGGTTCCATCATCCTCGAAGTCAGTGGGTTTTTTGAATGGGTTTTTGGTTAAATGCCTGAAATAAGGTCTGGGGTTAAAACAAGCTTAAGAAATTTTCACATTTTATTCTATAACATAAAATACATCAGTAATACCCTACTCATGTTTTTGTTAAGCTTTTACACATCTTGAAAAAGACGGTTGCTAACAAGTGAATAAATGGGACTACAGAGGTTGTCGGGGACATTAAACGTCATCACGTGTGAACAGCACAACTCATCCACTACAGCCTCGTTGTGTTTATACTCACACTCTTGCGAAGTATTGCAACTTGTAAATGCATCAATTTACAGTATTTTCCAATTCTAGTGTTTTTTAAAAAAAAATTGTAGTGCTATACAGCTTCGTGGTGGTGACGTTGAACTCATATGACCGTGGTGTAGTTCATTCATAGCTTTTTACTTCTGGCGATTGTATTTAGGCTTCAAAATTCATAACAGTTGTGTTCATTTGTGAAGATTATCTTGATGAACAAAACGTGTAAGAATCATAAACTTTTGTTGGACACAGAGCTTATTTTCTGCAATAACACAAACGCGAATGGAAAAATCCTGTTGGCTTTTTGTTGAGGGAACCAGTGTGATAATAACTTCCGGGTTGGCCTACAAAAATACGTCATCCCTGCAGCACTCTATTGTGAAAATACATAGGAATGTGAGTGAAAATCTTTACTACATTTAAAAAAATATATACACATACAAGCAGTTATTTTGGGATTTTCTGTAGAAGATAGCAAATTCTAAATATAAATATAAGTTCAAGAATAATAACGAGATTTAATACTGACTGCTAAGCAAATAAAAACAAATCTGAATATGAAACTGCATTTTAAAGCAGTTTAAACGATTTCAAATTCTGGCCTCTTAAAACTGGCAGAAAAACTAATTTAGGAAAGAATGAGAAACTACAGCTAGAGACATTCATCAGGATATCTGGACTATTTTAACTCCACCTATATGGGTGGCAAGAAGAGCCATGAAGGATTGTGGGTAATTGTGCCAAGCTACAACTACTGGAAAAGTGCTATAATGGTCTCTCACGTGCATGTTAAAAGAAATGCAAACTGGAAGCAATGAACTAGAGGAGTTTATAACAACATGGTGGTTTTAAATAGGGCATGTGCTCCAACACGCACACACACACACACACACACAGTCCATAGACTTGAGACAGAACACAAAACAAAATGAAGGGAAACTCTAAAGCCTGCCCAGTTTCCTTACTCAAACAACTACCGGATGTTTCCCTTTCTCCCCAAAGTGTGTTTAGTTAAAGTCTTCATATTCTGCTCTGAGCACTGAGCAGCCATGGGGCTGTTTTTCTTTAATAATATGTACTAACAGCTCAGTGTGAAAAGAGATCCACACACACATACACACACACACACACGCACACACACACACAGGGAGTTTAAACCCCCCGAGACCAGAGATTCAGCGAGAGTCTGTTTGTTTTCTGATATTTTTCTTCTCTCTTTTCGCCTCCAATTGTTGGAGGGAGCTTCCATTGAATACCCCCTGTCCAAAACCCACAGGGTTATTTACATATCCATTACTGCAGCGCAAATGTCATACTGTCTGCAAAAACAATGACATGCTGAATACATCAGCGGTCCTGTGTGGGAGATTTACATCAGTCAGGGTAGAAAAGAGTCTGAGGGCTGAACATGCCACCGCTAATGTTATTTTGGTGTAAATGCACATCTGTGTTAAAGTTCTTTTGAAAGCTCTTCCCTGGCTTAGTGTGTGTGTGTGTGTGTGTGTGTGTGCGTCCATGTATGCGGTTAACAAGGGACTAACGAGCTAGCTTATTTGTCCTGGTGGTTATGAGTCATTCCTATGTGACGGTGATTTTCACACATCCATGCACAAGTCCTTGTATTTATTATGTCAAAGAAAGTAAGAATAGCATTTCAGCAACAGGCGAGATACAAACAGTCTCTCTCGGATATTAATTTGATACATTTTAACACAAAACACTACAGGTCTCATCCCTAGAGCTGTGCATACAGATACTGTGAGAAATATAAGTGGGATCAATTAAATGGTATAAAGTAAATATCTTCTAAACTTTATATTGTTCTTCATAGTTATATTTAACAATGTTTTTCTCTTGTCAAGTCCATCAAGTTACTGGTCACCTTGTACATGTTTTCTCCTTTATATAAACATGTATTTTGTAGAATAACACAGGGATGTAGGAGTGATTTTGAACCAGGGCAACACTGAAATGATAGGGGGTTCGGGGGGCATGGTCCCCTGAGAAGATTTCTTTTTTAAATCAAGCACTTAAATGTTCATTTCTAAAGACTTTTCATTCGTCAAATATTTGTAAAACACACAGACAGAAATAAAGGGTGACCAATAGCATTAATTTATGGGGGAAAAAAAAACAACGAAATATGGAGATATGATTTCTGATGTATATCACTGAATGAAGCTCAATTTATTCATTAATATTACTCAGAACAGAGAATTGTTCATTTAAAACACTAGCTACTATAATCATTACGAACAGCTGCTAATTAATGTAGCTAGCCACAGTACACGTTGTGACGTGGGTTCCATCCTGTGAGGATTGCTGTTTCTGTTGGTGAGAAGTATTTAAAAGTGCATAGGTCTAGAACAGTGTGGTCATTCGTGTTTAATCAGTATTACTTCTGAAACATTTAAACTGCCCCTTTTATGAAACATGGTACATTAACATTTTTCCCTAAGGCTTTACAGCACCAAATAGTAGAAACGACCCTTATCAGGCAGAAGGGATGAAACTGTTGACATGTCTACGCTGGAATTAGTGTCAAACTCCAATTCCCATAATACAACGTGGCCTACAAACATGGCCGAAACAGACTACAACTCACAGCTATCATGGACATTCACGTTCACGTTCACCCGACTACTGACTGCACTCACCTGGACTCTATCAAGAACGGTATTTAAGTATTCTCACTGCAAACTCTCTTTGAGAAGTATGCACTCTGTGTTGTTTTCACCAGTCCTTACCAAGCCTTTTGAATATTGACTGTTAGCCTGGTTCTTGATCTTGTTTCTGGTTTTCTCGCCTGACCTCTGCCTGTGCACCATGACTTTGCATTACGTTTTTGTTCTGATTGCTTCAATAATTAAAAACCTGTCTACTTGGACTTGTGTCCTGACCTGCATTCCAGACAACTGCAAGCTCCTCCACTGACTATAGTACGTAATATATAGCTTGTGGTCACACAATTACACACACACACACAGACCTACACAGCAATTCAATTCTGCTCCATTAAGGACTAAATGCTTAATGTCTGGGAATTCAATCACAGCAATGCAGAGCTGAGCCAAGCTTGTGCAGACAGAGACCCATTTTCATTTTATTGACTTGCCCAATGCTCGAACACACACATGCTGTCTTAGAGCCAACATCATGTGTAGTGTCAAACCCAAAAACAAAACAAAAAAAAAAAGCAAAGGGACAGCAGGAAAGACAAACTGCCTGAAGGTAGTAGAAAAAGAAGACAGAGGGATACGATGGCAAATAGAGATGGAGAACCTGCTGATTTATGAGCTTGTTGATTTGCTGCTGGGCTTCGAAATTGCACATTCTGCATTTTCTGTCCCAAGCTTATAATCTGCACAGCTTGCAGCCCATTAGCTTAGCACACAAGTCTGTCAGGCAGAATTAGTCTTGTAGTGGTGCCACACTGACATTGATTAGTGTCCTGGTTTTTAGAGACATGGTGGCAAATCACACTATGGGGTAACGCCACCTAATTACGAAGTTCTCAGAATTTCTCATTTGTTCCTCAATGTAAAGCAGCATCTTCAAATAAAACATGTAACGGTCCAGTTAAATAAAATTCCTTGCTTACACACAGTCAGGTAAACAACTAATATGACTGAATGGTGACAACAGTTACCTTTTAACCATTAATGATTAGTTCATGGCTGTAAATAAGAACTCGAAGTGGTTGTGTTTTGTTTCATAGAAGCACTTCACAACCCAATAGATGAGACACGTGTTTTGAATTTGATGTGGGAAGAACAAAAGGTCCAGTCTGTTTTCAGCATCGACTTTCTTTTTTTTTAAACAAGCAATGTTGTCAGCTACTAATCAGAACAGAGAGAGGAAATGAAATGAAAAATCTATGAAAGTCTGTGAAAACTCTCCCCTTTCTGATGTAGTGTCTCTAGTCCAATAGCTAGCTAGTCTCTGGTTCAATGAGCCGCCTTTAGCTAAACAATTTATATAAATGCCTGTGATCAAATTTTGACATTAGGTTATTGGCTTCATAGTCGGTCCATAGTTAATATTACTCAACAGATTCGACTGCAACACTACAGCAATGATTTAAATTAAAACGAGCAAGATATGATTCATCACATCTGCATGAACTTCACAGGGGGAATAAACCTCTAACCCACACTCCTGAGTGGTGCAACGGAAAAGTATTCACCCAATAGGCCAGAAGATTGCAAATCTCGAATACCGACAATGCCATGACGCTACACAGATGAAGCTTTGAGATTGACCATTTGACATCAGTTTCATCAGTAATGTGGTTTGACTGAGTCCTGCTGCATTGTAGTGATTTGATGTGAGTCAGTGTGTCTGTGTGTATTCATGCAAAACAAGACAACACAAGGTTTATATTTTACACAAGTGACAGATGGAGATTTAATTCCCTCACCAAAAACTAAATACAGGAGATTGGAGAATGGAACATCATGACACAGAACTCAATACCCCCCAAAAAAATCCCGTAAACAAGTAAACAGATAAGTGAAATGAAAATGAATGCCAGTGGCATGAACGAGATAGTGGGAAGTAAATGAAACCAGAATGCTGAATGTCAACAGATGCTGAAGAATGTTATTGAATAAGCAGGGATAAGGAGCAGCAGTGCTGGAAGACCAGGGAGTACAATAGGAAGCAGTGTTTCAGACTCAGGCTGTAATAGGAGACCATCTGTGTGTTTGTGTGTGTACATGGGTGTGTGGTGATCGAATTTTGGGGATGATGGGTTCAAGTATGATTAGAGCCAACAGTCTTGGATGGCAAAATGCAGCTATGCAGGAAAAACCCATCTGAACCAGTGAGTTAGCTAGTCAGCTAGCCATCTTAGTAATTAAAAAACCTAGTATATTATAGTGTGCTTAAATATTTAACACAACTCTGCAATTGTTGACAATTGTACTGCCCTCATTAACTTTGGACACGTTTCACTGGTCTGAACATCATAAACTATAACACACTAGTCGACACTCCACTATATTCCTAATAAGAAAAGTGTACATTTCTATATAACCACCATCTCATGCACCATGGTGTACATTTCTTGTATAGAAATATTTACTGTAGCACTGTTCAATTCTTGATCCTAATTGCTCTATTTCCAATTTTAGAATGCGCACATTAATATTTTCCTTGCCATCTCTGACAACAGTGTTGAATGCAAGGCAAATATTAATGTGCTCATTCTAAAATGAAAGGAGTCTCCAGTGTCAGTGTTTTGTAATAGTAAGAGGTAAATTGTTCCATTTTGCGAAAATCAGCAGGACGGAGGAGTTGTTTTTTTCTTATTAAATTTTAGGTTTTATACATATCCTTTTGTAGCTGCTATATTTAATGTAACTATATCATTGGCAAATTGATGAGGTATAATAGGAATAATGCAATTAGAAAACAATCAACTTCAGGTATGGTAACAAGAACTCCACTTCAGTTTGAGGTGCATCATAGCACCATGATGTTGATTTTTTCCCCCCCTATAACAGCACATCTCATTATGTTTAATTCCTTACATTATAATTGTCTTAAGCACTACAATGGCATTACTCCAAAAACACAGGGTGAAAAAGGCAGCTGTGAGTTTTGTAATTTTCTAAATGTGTAATCTCATCTCAGTGGAGAGTTCATAACATCATTGGCATTTGAGACTGAACTTTTCCTTTCCAAAATATTTGGTTATTAATGGTAAAAAAAAATACATCTAGAATAATACATTACAAACACGACCATTACTCAGCGCACAGTGTTCTGCAGAGCTGCCATTTTCTTCCCTTCCTCAAGAGGCCCGAGCAGTGAAATTAGAGCCGTCTGTGCATTTTACAAGTCTGGAGGGGAAACCCATGTCGAACGTTAAAAAGAATGATGTCACTGCTAACAAACACATTCTTTTGTATGTTCTTCAGGGCACAGCTATGACATCATGTGTTTTCTTTTCATTCTCCAAGCACCTTTTTCATGAATTTCTTCTTTTTTCCCCCCGGCTTATTTTCTCTGTCTCCTACCACCAAACTGAGAACCGTACCACCTTCTACAGCTAATGGCCTAACTACCGAGTGAGTCACTTCTACAAAAAATGTTGCTCCGATACAACACACATGCTTCCTATTGAGAATTGGAGGGAACAAGATGCTCATGCAAACAAATACACAAGAGGATAGGGAAAGAGATGGTGTGTGTGAATTCCTTGGTTAATATCTACGGGTCTTTCTCATTGGGTTCATGCTGTGCCGGATTTCTTGGTTATGTGGGTCAGAAGAATGACTGATAAACCCTGAATCTCCAGAACTTTTGAGCTGAACACAGCACTAGACACAAACTGTCTGCATGATGACCTTGAATTTATCCTGGATGCAACACATAAGTGACTTGGCTGTCTACCGTATGATGTCTTCTATTTTTCGAGCTCTATTACCTCAGTTGTCTTTCAAGCCAGACATGGAACTTTCATGACAGAACCTGGTACTTTTCATCATTAAATATGGCCAAGAACAACCCTTTCACAAGACAAGGCTGTTTGACTGATGTTGTAAGTAGCCATTCATGATTACTCAGCACTGTTTCAGAACAGAACCATGTAATAACTATTAAAGATGATCACGGTGAACTTTTTTCAACAGAATGACTACACAGTATTTTGCTCCAAAAAGCTCATTATAAAAACATTTGAAACTTTATGTCACAATTTCAACATTCTGAAGCTTGTCTGTAAATGGCATTAAATGCTATAAATTATATTAAATGAGTCAACAACTCTGTTTTTAACAAGAAAACTAAGGTTAATGAAACATAGTGGGCAGTGTTCACTGAACACCTTTGGGATGAACTGGAACACATCTGTCTGTCACACATCTTCTGTCGAGCCACACAATATTTTTATGGAGATTTTATGGAATGATCCTTACCCTTTCTGCACTCTGGACCTGCCTGATCCATCCTGATGCTCTACCTCTGGATGGAGCTCTCGTCAACTAGAGGCTACAGCCTGGAGATTGATTAGGATGGTGCCGCTTGAAGTACCATGGAAATGGTTTTGGACCTCAATTCCACATGGACATTCTCACTGTGGTTGCTGGGACTACGGTTACTACTATGGCCTTGGGACTGCAATTACCACATACAGTTTTGCACTCAGGTCTCTTTTAGTGAACAGTGCACTAGTTCATCAAACAGACTTCATATAAAAACCATAATGAACTTTCTTTTACTTTCACACTATCCGTTGTTACCCAGATGAGGACGGGTTCCCTTCTGACTCTGGTTCCTCTCAAGGTTTCTTCCTCATACCATCTTAGGGAGTTTTTCCTTGCCACCGTCTTGCTCAATAGGGATAAATTCACAGACTTAAAATCTGTATCCTGTGTTTATATGTTTCTGTAAAGCTGCTTTGAGACAATGTCCATTGTTAAAAGTGCTATACAAATAAAACTGAATTGAACTGAACTGAACATTGACTGCACATCAGGCCTCCTCACCCAACATCAGTGCCTGACCTCATTAATGCCCTTGTGGCCGGATGATCACAAATCACCACAGCCACCAAAATGTAAAAACAATTCCACCAAGATCTAGTGGAAAGCCTTCATAGAAGTAAGGAAGTTATTATAAGAGCAAGGGGGGAATAAATCTGGAATGGAATGTTCAACATCCTGTATGAGAGCGATGGTCAGGTGTATACAAACTTTTGTCCATATAGTGTATCACCTTTGGACTATTTTAGTGCATGCCATTCAGTGTAGTTTAACATTTCCTGTGGTGCTTTTTTAAATAAAGATATATGGTATAAAAATGTCTTTTAAAATTGTAAATTTGCACAAGAGAGAGCACAATGTGCTTATTTTGTGTGCAAATAACTAACTAAATAATTAGGCAGGAAAGATCTTTTCTGCAGCCTCTCATGATGTGAAAATCGCTCATGCAAATGTGTCAGTGGCTAACGGTGTATCCAGCGCACTTATGAATAACACTGTCAAGACCAATCACTGCTGCAAAGCTGTCGTTTTGCACACCTGTGCAAAATCCTGTTAGCATACTCCTGCTGCTGCTTCTCTCTCAATCTCTCTCGCCCTAACTCTCTCTCTCAGAGCAGCCCAAGAACTCAGTGGTATAACCGTGGGTGGATTTTTCAAAAGGAATGCACATGTCCTTGGTGATTTGTATGCTCGATTTCCTTCGAGCCATGTACAGATAATGGCTTATTAACCAGCTAGCAGAGCAAAATAACAATGCTGTGTCAGTTGTAAAGATGGAATTACATTAGTTGGCTTTAAATACAGTTTAACGGCAGGAAATCTCTAACATCATCAGTAATGTCGTTTCACAAAGGATTTATCTGCTCTATGTACAATCCGATTACTTCTGTTTAATGTCGTTCATCTACTAGGGGATCACAGTAAATCTACTACAGCGCTTGTCATTCAGAGAATGGGCTCACATTTCGAGTCTTGACTCTTCTCAAGGCTTGCTTCACATGCTACCAGTTTTAATATGCTGATGTCATATAAAATCACCTTCTGTTTCATAAGTAATGGTCTGGAGCCTACATTTCTGACAGCATCCATTGAAAAATAGTGACGTACAAATAAAATTGAACTAAAATCAATAAAGTGAACTGAACTACTCACAGAGAGGAGGAAAGAGGAGTTACATATGATCTACTCTGGGTATTATTTCTCCATGCAGAGGTTCCAAGATTGCTGACAAGTGTAGTTGGTTTGACATCCATTTTGTTTTGTGATTCCCTGTTTTGTCTAGTTCACACCTTTTTGCCTGTCCATCATTTTGCCCCTTTGGTTTGTCTCTAGTTTTTTTTCCACACAAATCCACTTATTTGCTGACCCTGCACCTGTGTTCATCTGTCCACCAATCATGACACTAATATGGACCCAAAAAGAGACATATATTTAAGGGATAAATCAAATCAAAATGGACTAAGACTGATAAAAAAACAATTACCGACCAATTAGGGTGTTTTCTTATGGGCCAATTTAAGGGCCAAAACATACCAAATTCATATGCTTTGTGCTACACAAAGTAAATTTCATGAGTTGTTACATTCAGAAATATGTCATGACGAAATTATAACACTGCATTCTGATCACTGCAGCAAGAGGTGCTATAGTCGGCTAAGAGCACAGGCCTGTTTCTCCATGTCAACTGTCATGGCAGACCAAGACCAGTAGTTTGATCAGTCTCTTGCAGAGTTGGTTCGTTCTTATAAACATATACTGTATGTATGATACGTCATCAGCTCTGCACTCCAATTGAACAGCTATTGAAAATACCTGGCAAGAAGTTGCATGTTCTGTAAGTCCTGAAAAACAGTCATGACAAGAATGTAAACAACTTTGGGACAGATTTGTCCAAGCCAGGAAACACTGGAAGGATGTTTGTATCAGGAATACTGAACGTGGCTATGGCTATTCTGGAAATGATTGCATGGCTCTCTGATTTTATAAAGAGTCATACTGCCGAGTTTAACTTTCATTATTCGGTAATGCTACTGTATACGGTTCAGTATTAAACACTCTTTTTTGCCCTCTAGAGAAAAAAGTACATTGAGTATATACACAACAGGAATGTGCGTTAACTAAACCTTGGACAGGTATTGTTGTTTGCCTTCCTGTAGATACGTAGGGTATGTTTCAGCCCTAAGTCAGACCTAGCGCAGTAATTGACAGCTATGAATGTCTCTGGCCAACTGGGGTTCACTTGGTTCATTACTGATCCAGTCTGTCCAGTCTGATTTCTATTACCACATTAAGAACATTACAAATATGTTTAAGATTGGTCCAGGCCTATGTTGTTCAGACATTTTAATATACATCCTTTTGTTTAACCTTTAGACTTAGCCATTTAGCAGATCCACTTATCCAGAGTGACCTGCATACAACCACAATGTGTCCTTCAAAGAATGCTTTCGCTCTTTCCAAAATGGAGACATACTATTAACGTCTGGCAAAGATATCTTTTTTTGTGTCTGTTAGGAGAGCAGAACATTAGCAGGAGTTGATCCTCTGTTTGTGCATGTCTGTTCTTTATTTGAAAGCAAAACCGTTACACAATGATGTCATTTCATTTTAATACCGCACCCTTTCTGACTGGAGAGTTTGGAAAGAGTAGTGGCACGGAGACAGAGCTTGTTTAGGGGAACCATTACAGAGCAGGTCTTCATGGCACAATGCCCAGTAAGATGGGAGATTAACCCTCATGTCGCAAGGCGAGTGGGTACAAAAGGCTTGTTTCTTCTGATCAGGACTGCAGAGCACGCTGGCAGACTCCATAAAAACAGAACAGCTGCTGCCAGAAGAGAATAAATCAGTGGAGGAAAAGAGTGCACACACTCTCCATAGTGTCCCAAACTGAGTCTCAAAGTCTTCAATCCTCCAGCTGGAGGCCATTTTTCAGGCCATGCAGCAGGGCTCGGTATGAGTTCAGGGTTTGGTTGAAAGAGCCAACAAAGTACAGGCAGCCAAAGTGCAGGCTTTTAATGAAAGACTATCTTTCTGTTGGTATTTCCTTCTTCCCAGCCCTCTTAATTGCACACTCTTTTTGACTCTATCCTCCCTTACACTCTTTCCAAGTTCAACGGTATGCTTTTAATCGCTTGCATTTTCTATTAGCCCTTATCCTTTCTCTCTTTTGCTTCATTGTCTCATTTTTCAGCAGCACTCCACCTTCTACTTTCTAACCAACCCACCCTACATCTATCTCTCTCCCATGTTATTTCTTCTCACTTTTTTCTCTGGGCTCAATTCCAGGCCTTGTGGAGGTTGGGGTCTTGCTGAGAACTCTCCAGACAGCGGTTTTCTCAGGAGGGAATCACAGAGAATGCCTCGCTAATGGCTGTGTTTGCAAACGGAAGCGTGCTTATTTCCAGACACACATTTCCCACAATGCCCTTTTTCTTCACACTGCAAATCACAGAACAGTCAAGGATCTCTCTGTTAAACAGCTCTTTCTGCATTGAAAATGTTCGAATGCCTGAAGCATCACTGTTATTCCCTGAGTAATCATCCACAACTCTTTAGCTGCATACTATGGTAATGAAATTAATGAGACATTGAGCTGTTTCCTGGTAATTTCTAAATAATCAGAAATTTTGCTTAGAATAATGGTGGTGATTTTTCTTTTTGTTTTTTTTATTTAGGTTAGATTCTCAACATTGATAAAAGAGACAGTAAGCCAGGACAAAAGCACAGTAAATGTATATCTGAACCATGAGTTTGTAGCTGTTAAAAACCTTTTGTTCCTGCCTGTTTACCTTTTCTCCAGGCCTCCATCTCTCACTATCAGGAAAAGCAAACGGAGCAGAAATACGTTGCCCCTCTTTTTCATTAGGTAATTTACCTCCATCTGCTCATCCCCAGCTCTCTCCATCTCATTATGAGGCTCTTTCAAGGCAAATGGATAGGACTGGCCAGACAAAATCAGGACCATAAAACACTAGCACAAAGGCAATGACAGGACAATTGCACTGATATAAACTACGAGAGAGAAGGAAGGAGAGAGAGAGAGATAAAAAGCGACAGGTGGTCAAGGAGTGGTACTATAAAGCATGGAGGATGGAAAATTCATAGAAAACTCATTTACATAACAGAGTGAACATGAGAGAGATCAGCTTGAGTAAGCAAAGAGAGAGAAAGAGAAAGTATGTACACAGAGAGAGACAAAGCTCTCTTTTTTACTTAGAAAAAAATGATTTTTTTTTTAAGGAGTGTTTGGATACTGAAGGGTTTCTAGCGTTTCAAGCTTCCCAAAAGGGGTTCTAATGTGAACCCTCTGTGAAAGGAAAACTTTCTGTTCTAGGCTTCTAGACAGAGCCTTAAAGGGTTCCTCAAGCAGGACAAGCTGGAGAACCCTTATGGGTGCCACATGGAGCTTTATTTCCTAAGAGTGTGAACAGAAGGAGTATGATACAAATATACAGACAGATGAACAGATAAATAGATTCCACCTTTAATGTAAAAATTACAACCTGTCCAATGCCATTGAAAACCAAAGTGACGGAATACAGAGAAAAAAAGATAAAAATTAAAAACGTAGAATAATCTAATTGCATAAATGTGCACACCCTTTCATAATTGGGTTTGTGTTCAGAATCAACCAGTCATCAAGCTCATGTGAAATAGGAGTTAGTACACATCTGTCTGCAACTGAAGTGACTCTGATTAACTCCAAATAAATCTCAGCTGTTCTTGCAGGACTTTTCTGGCATCTTCTTGGTTGCATCATACAGCAAGAGCCACAAAGAGCTTACAAAGCATCAACAGGATCATGTTGTTCAACGGTATCACTCCAGAGAGAGCTACAAAACACTTTTCAAGGTACTGGATATACCATGTAACACCACAAAGACAATTAAACCATGAGTGGAGAAAATATGGCACAACAGTGACATTACCAAGAATAGGACGTCCCTCATAAACTGACGAGAAGACAATGAGAAAACTGGTCAGGGAGGCTTTCAAGAAAACATTAAAGGAGCTGCAGCTCTTTCTGGCAAGTACAGATTGCTCCCTATATGTGACAACTATCTCCTGTATTCTTCATCTGTCTGGGCTATGGGCCAGGGTGGCAAGAAACAAGCCTGTTCTAACAAAAAGAAAAACAAAAAAACATCCAAGTCCACAAGAACTTTACAAAAACATATAACCAATCTATTGTGGTCTAATGAGACCCAGATTGAACTTACTGGGCATAATTGTAAAAGGTGTGCTGGGCGCAAAAACAACACAGCACATCTCGAGAACACCATCTCGATGGTGAAGCATGGTGGTGGAAGCATCATGCTTTGAGGCTGCTTTTATTCAGCTGGAACTGGTACTTTAGTGAAGGTGGAGGGGATCATGAATAGCTCCAAGTACCAGTCAATTTTGGCACAGAACCTTCTGGCATCTGCTAGAAAGTTGAAGGTGAAGAGGGCTTTCACCTCTCTGCATGACAATGATCCAAAGCACACATTCAAATCAACAAAAGAATGGCTTCAGTCAAAAACAGATTGATGTTTGAAATGACCCAGCCAGAGTCCAGACCTAAATCTTATAGAAAATCTGTGTGTGGGGGGGGGACCTGATGAGGGCTGTGCACAGGAGAATCCCTTGCAATCTGACAGATCTGAAAAGTTTTTGCAAAGAAGAGTAGGAAAATATTCCCAAGTCAAGATGTGCCAAGCTAATAGACTCTTATCCAAACAGACTAAATGCTGTAATAAAATCAGAGGGTGCTTCAATTAAGTATTAGTTCAGGGGTGTGCACACTTATGCAATTAGGTTATGATAAGATTTTATTCATATCTTTTTTCTCTGAATTCTGACAATTTGGTTTTCAATGGCATTATACAGGTTGCAATTTTCAAATTAAAGGTGGAAATGTTCTGATATGATTTATCCTTTTTACATCACAAAACCTGCTGTTTTAACAGGGGTGTGTAAACTTTTATATCCACTGTAGATAGATAGATAGTTAGATAGATAGATAGGTATACTGTACACACACATAGATAGATAGATAGATAGATAGACAGACAGAATGATAGATAGATAGACAGACAGACAGATAAACAGATAGATAGAGCGGTAGACATATAGACAGACAGACAGATAGATAGATAGACAGATAGATAGACAGACAGACAGACAGACAGATAGATAGACAGACAGATAGATACAGAGATAGAAGGACAGACAGATAGATAGAGAGACAGACAGACAGACAGATAGAATAACTATAGTTTTCTTCACTACACTTTCTACATCAAAAGCTTTAAAAGCTCAGGACACAAACAATCCAAACAGCCCTGAATCATTCAGACATTGCACTGAATATAAAATGTTCTCTGTTTATTCCTCAGAGTCTAATTTCTGCTAATCTATTCCTTTTTCTCATACCATTTTCTTCTTCCCTACTCTTGAACAATTTTTTTAAGGTTGCCATGAGAACATGTATGAGCAAGACCAGATAAAAAAAATATTCTGATTAATTCTCTCAGGCCAAATGCTCAAGTTTCTTTTCAGAACAAAAAGAGTCTTAAAAAGGCCTTGGGTTTTTAATAAAGGCTGAAACTACAACACTACAGAGGCAGAACTGAACCATGTGTACAGCTCTCACTATCTCGGCAGCATCCTAAAATCAAAATCAACTAGCTGACCGAGTCCATCAAAGGCCCTGTCCCAAACGCCCGTTTTCCAAGTCTACATGGCATTCTACAACCTTCCTGCAAGCCCACACTATGCAGATCTATAGTATTCAAGTGTGCAACAATTTAATAGTCAAGCACCTGGGACACAGCAAATGTCTTAATTTCTCACTTATGAACACTCTTATGAGCACTCTGCTCCCCTCTAAGTGAGCACTTTATAGGCAGTGTCCTTTAACAGGGGGCATCATCTCCTCCAGTCTGACCTGAACCCTGTCCACCTGCCTCGAGAGCAGACAGCCTGAGGGAACGCACTCTTTACCCCACCAGAGCATCTTCCTCAACACTGCTTTAAAAACCATTGTGGAAATGTCCTTCAAGCACCATATTTACGATTCATATTACAATATGTACTGAAATAGTAATAATGCATGAATATAAAATTTCATTATTATTTAAAAAACAAACAAACGAGCACATGCAAAAGCAGAACGTGATTGTAAAAATAAACTGCTTCTCAGTCACACTGACCATGTTTACATGGTTTTCGTCAGTCCGAATGAATTCAATCCGATTGTAGATCTATGTACAGATATATGTACAGTACCCTAAACACTGCAATTCAATTCAAATATTCGTTTATATGTGCATTATATGTATTCCGAACAAAGCTTCTGCGCAAGCGCACAGCGCCTGTCGTCATGCCAACCATACAATAGCGGAGAAAGAAAGCCATGGACGTGACACCAAATGACCTAATAGGATATTTTTTGCTTTGTTGATATATATAAACATATGTCAGCAATGTTTTTTTCCCCCCAAATCTTACTCACTTTAATTTGTTCTACTGACCGACTGAATCCTCCAAATGCATTACCTCAAACACTTCGTTGAAGAGATCGTTATAACAAACTTTTCTTCCGTCCAGTCTCTCGACAATCTTTTTGTCTTTTAGTATGTTCAACAAATATTTTGTCTCCTCCGCCGACCAGATATTTCCACCCGATGCCATATTTAAGACGTAAGACGTGAGCATACGCGCCATTGCACTGCACAAGGTATTTTTGAATCAGATTGAGAAATCAATAGGATTCAAGCGTTTACATGGTCATTTTTTTTCCTTTCGATCGGATTAGAAAAGGAATAAACCACCCCATCCAGTCCGATTGTAACTTCGTTCAGATAGAGCTCAATCAGATCGATAAAGGAGTTTACATGAAGGCTTTTCAGTTACTGTCATTATTTAAGTCATTACTATCGGATTATTTGGTTGCATGTAAACGTAGCCAAAACAACTGAAACACAAGAGCCGTTGTCATCAAATAAAAAGCATTAAAAGCTTTCTTTATTTATGTACCGTGTTCATCTTTTCCAAGTTTTGACTATCCTTTTTTCCTAAATAAATAAATGAATAAATAAATAAATAAATAACAACAGTACTATTACTACTACTACTACTACTACTAATAATAATAATAATAATAAACTTTGTAATGGCTACTACAGGTATGTTGCTATAAAGCATTAATATATACCTTCAAAATACATGAATTAAGCTAAAATATTAATACAAATATAAATATATTAACATGTTTATCATGTATAAATACAGCAACATATACTGTCATGTTGATATTGTATATTACTGTATAAGCATATCCTTATGACCATTTATGCCATATATACACTATGAAATAAAATATTAACCAGATATACAGTACTCACACATGTGATCAAATGTGTCACTAGTTATCCAGATGAAATATGGATGTGTGAATCGAATCATGACACTTGACAATGAACTTCCTGTTTTGGTTTTTATTCCAGTTGTTCTATGTAGATCAAAATATGGTTAGTCAATATTTGTAAGGCATTTTTAAAGTTATTTAAAGGTGGCAATTTTGACAGTCATGGACCTTGGGTGTTATGATGTAATGTATTGAGAGAGTTTTTGGTTGTTTGTTTGTTTAAAGTGGCTCGATGGGACAAATATATATTTGAACTTATCAAACATCTGTCTAAAATGTGTCTCAGGCCTCCGGAAGTGGTTTGCTTAATTAAATTTTAATGTGTCTTGGGTGGATTTACCAGCATTTCTATGTGGGTGTTGATCTAATCGTGCTACTCAAGATGCATTACAATAGCAGGTGTAAACCGGGTTAAAATGTCTCAGAAGGCTCACAGGGAATATTGCTCCAATTCATATTTGTATGAGCGAGTGTGATGCCCCTCATGCCTCCAGACTAAGGTTAATTGTCAGAGAGTGTCCTAGGAGCTCATACACCCTGAACACAGCAGATCATTATTCATCATGAGAGCTGAACCTGAGCAAAATCAGAGCACACTGACCTCAGGGTGAGCCTAGTTTCCTCTCTCTCTCTCTCTCTCTCTCTAATCTCCACATCTACCTCTTACCTACAGTATTTCACTGTATATTTCTCATTTCTCACTCTATACTTCCTATTCTTTTCTCTCATCCATTGCTCCATTCAGTCACCTAACTTCTTCCTGTTTCTGTAGCACTTGTATCCCTCATGTCTTATGTCTCTCGCTTCTCCTTATGTCTGTCTCTTCAGCTCTCACACTCTGTGGAAAACACTATTTTTGGTAGGGGCATGAGTAAGTGTGGAATAGATGAGTATTTCTCTCTCTCTCTCTCTCTCGTTCTCTCTCTCTCTCTCGTTCTCTCTCTCTCACACACACACACACACAGAATCTCTCTCTCTCTCTCAGAGTGAAATTGAATAACACAATTGTATTAGCTTCACTCCATGTCATGCAATGACATCCTAGTAAAAAAAACCTGACATGCATACACATTTTCCTCTCACAGTGTTCTTCTCTCTCCCCCCCCCCTCTGTCTCCCTCCCTCTCTCTGTGTGTGCATGTGTGAATTATCCTGACAAACAAAATGTCCTATGTAGGAAAACCAGAAACAAATGAGAGTAACCTTGCCAGGACGAGATAGATAGTGCTTTTCATTAGGGCTGCATCTAATGATTATTTTCCCTAATCGATTAATCGACCGAACTTTCAGTACCATTTTTTTCATGATTTTTAAAATATAAAATCCACAAACTGAGTGTTACAAAAATAAACTTCAGACTAAAACTTTACAAGTTTACAAGTATAAGTTTATATATAGTTTACATTATATAAGCATTTATATTTTATGGATGCACAAAAAAGCACTGATAATTAAACTACAGTCCTAAATGAATAATAAAATCTCCCTTACACTACACCTTATGGTTTCTATGACTCACTGCCTTTATATATATTGTTTTACTTATGTTTACTTTGATCGTAACATTTAATTTGACATTGCAGATCTTACTTATCACCGCGTCTACATTGTGAGTGAGGAGTTTACAAATAGATCACTTCCATTATAATAAACTACAGAATTTGCACTGTATCACACAAATACAACATATAATGACAATAAACTTGAATTAAACTAAATCTTTTAAGCAACTTGTACCAGTTTCCCCAAGCCCTTGCACACAGTGGAGCATTTTGGATATAAACATAATTTGTGCTCGTGCATCACTGTTGTGTGTCCGTCCTACACAAGCTCCCCTGCTGTAAAGTTTCATTTTCTTTGTGGCATTTAATATAAAATGCCCCCTGCCTTAGAGGACTTGGAGGTCGCACACCTTTTTCTTCAGTTGCTTGACTATTACTCCTCCGTCTGATGGTGACTAAGGTCATGTTGGGAATAAAAGGTAACATTGACATGAACAATAAACTGAAGAAAGTCATTGTCGGTGACTCTGGGTATCTGCTAAAGCTAGCAGTTGCCGAAGTGTCCTTGGGCAAGACGCTGAACCTGGACACCATGTGCATTTGACGTCATGTGCCATCGACTGGGAAATGGCTTATACTTCCGGTTAGTAAAAAAAACCCCTAATATTCCATTTGAAACGATATTACCTTTCTAAAATTCATATACTAGACAGTAGAGTACACAGTGCATAGTGTAAATGCATAGTACGTCATTTGAGACACAACTTTGGTCTGTACGCACCTCGTCCCGGGCGCAGACCCACTAATCGATAATGACATACGTTGACAACAATTTTCATAATCGATTATTATCGATTTTATGGATTAGTTATTGCAGCTCTACTTTTCATACAAGATATGTTTTGGGTTTTTTTTCCCCTCTGGAACTAAAGGTATATAAAAAAAAACAAACATGTATTTGTGTTTACTGAGGTTTGGATAAGTGTAAAAATGTCTTTTTTATACACGTACTAGACAGTTATATACATATTATACAGTATATACTAGGTTACATTTGTAAAAGCTCTGAAAAAGTCACAAAAATGAACATACACTGTACTGTGCCGTCTTAAAATATATGTCTTACTATATTCCTGTCCTTCCATCATCCCTATGATTGGTGCAAAGAACAGATGCCATCTATTCTACTCGTTTATTGTTCAGCAAGAGTAAGAAAAAGTTATTAAAAGATTTCAGCTGTTTTTTGTTTTGGCAAACACAACAATCCTTTACCTAGGACACCAGCAGATGTCATATTGTAAGATTCACTACAATGGACTGCATTCACCTGATGTCAAATTTAGCCATTATTCATTATGCATTATGCGAGCGACAGTTTTACACAATTTTATTCAACTGAAGCGTCTCGTATAGTCTACAAAATGATTCTGGGTGATACAGACTTTCATTACTTGCTATTAACAGTAGACTAAAATCTCTAAAGGAACCGAAGCAACAGATGTTGGACTCCGAATATCTCTTGACTATTTGACTGCTCTTGGGGTAATGAGAAATCTGTCTACATTTCATTTTTAGATTAACTTTTATTTTATTTGTCTAAATATTGTAACACTGTGTGCTTTTGTTGTCTCTGCTTAATCTGTGTGACTCACCAACCATCAGAATATTGTTCCTGGAATGGTGTTCAGTTTTTAATCAATGCCAGCTACATGTAAGCTCACAAACAAGATTATATGATGGATATTCACAAACACACAAAAACACACCATAGACCTACACAGTACAGTGATGTGGACAACCAACAAAGTTAGTACACAAACCCATTTGTCATGGATTTCTGTCTTTCCCAATACTGACTGGTTCTTCCAAATTCTGTCTGATCTTTCCCAATACTGACTGTTTGTTCCCAATACTAACTGTTTATTCCCAATACTGACTGGTCTCTCTCAATACTGACTGGTCACGCTCAATACTGACTGGTCTCTCTCAATACTGACTGGTCATGCTCAATACTGACTGGTCATGCTCAATACTGACTGGTCACGCTCAATACTGACTGGTCTTTCCCAATACTGATGTGTGTGTGGAAATACTGTAGGGCATTTAAGCTCACACAAGGGAAAGCAATGCTCTTTAATTTGGGCCGACACCCTTTCAGAGCATGTAAGCAACTTATCATTCCTTAGAATCTTAGGGAGATAGGAACTAATGGTGTACTGGCCAAGGTGGAGCGGAGAGAACACGCCACTAAGAACTCTAGGAAACCTAAAGTGTGTATGTGAGCCTTAACTACAGAATTTCCATTAAAGATGAGGTTTTAACTGCATCTGTAGCATATGTGCAATTACTACAGACAAGTATTTCAACACCAGTACCTCCAGGATTTTGTGATTGTGCAATTGGCAAAATTAACGCAAAATCAAGCAAACTTCAAATTTATCGCAGATTTTCTTCAGATTTGGGCCAAGATGTGTCATGTGACATCATGGCAACACGCATTCAGTCAAAGCCACTTCAATTCATGTGCGTCGAACATGAGTACAGCTAAAAGTTCTCATTTACCAACACACATCAACGTGACAGACTGTGCAAAATAATTTCCTGCAATTGTAATTTCACCAATTCCAAGTAGCTTTCTGCAAAAAAAGCACCAAAAAACTGCATATTGCAATGCAAATTTTGGCTGAAAAAAATTTATTTTAAGCGTTTTTGGCCACAACAATCACAAAAAAAAACTCCACAAAATCCTCTACAGACTGACTGAGATAATAGAAGACTATGACTCTATCTGGATTTGGATTTAAACTTGAAGTGGGTGTGGTCTAAATAAGAAGAAGTTTTCGTTGTTTCTTTTGCAAAATACTGAAAAAAAATCCAGATGTAGAAATGCCAGCAATGCGTGAATTCTGGCTCTGACAGGTCCTCAACCTCAGCTACATTATGTGACTTTTGTTTATACCTGTCCATGATATGTTCTAACAAATTTAGTTAGCTCTAAAAACAAACTAGCAGGCAGTTACTAAGAATACTATAAATGCATCGTGCAGTGCTGCTGTTCATATTAATGAACGCGGTCTTTGTTTGTCCCCCAAAAGTTTCCTATTTTGACCGTTTACCCAAGTCTGCATGAAAGTAAAAGCCTCACACAACTCTATTATCCAGCAGGATCCCAGTCCTGATGCCTCTAATCTAGAACCTGTGAACATGTGAACCTATCAGCCAGTGTGCTTCATATTCGTATCTGTATTTGTACACATTATCTGTTCATTCTGAATAACATATTTGTATTCAGTTACATCTCCAGTATCCTCTTTGAGGTCTCAAGATTAGACACGTTTGAGACAATGTCTTACTTTTCTCAGCACAAGTTCTTATCCAGTGTAGTCACACAAAAAATTGCATTTACATTTGGCAGACAGCCTTATACAAAGCGATTACATTTATCTCATTTCTACATCTGAGGAGTTGAGGGTTAAGGGCTTTACTCAAGGGCCCAACAGTGGCAGCTTGGCGGTGCTGGAGTTTTGAACTCATGACCGTCTGCTCAGAAGCCCAATGTCTTAACCACTGAGCTGACATGGTGGTACCACAGATGTGGTAGGAGAACAAAAAAAAATTGCACTGAAACATTCCTTTAAATCTAATCCGTCCACCATTCTTCGCATTTCATGCATGAAATCTGTCGATTGAGCCATGAGCTCTTGAAATGCTCTTAATCTTACACGGTATACCACTTACATCTGATTCTTATGACTGTACATTACAAAATGGCTTTTTATATATACTTAGTGCATGTTTCAGAATGAAATGCCACTTTCACAGGCACAAAAATAAGAAAAAATAAACACATTTATACAGATTATGAGGTTTTAATCCAGCAGCACTAAGGGAGAAAAAAGGCAGGAGATACTGCAGAGAAAAAAAACCCCTAAGTCGTAGGATTAAGTCACATTCCTTCTATATCTAAACCACACCTAGGTTTGGAGTGTGAATCTTTCTCCTTAGTTTCTGTTCTGCAGTTTGAAAAGCTACACCTGAGTGATATAATCAGACACAACCCAATCAATCCTCCCTTCTACGCTTTACACTCACAGGTTTGTCATCTTTAACTTCCGTCTATCTCTTACCCTGTTTACCCAACACAGACGCACAAAGATGCAAGCACACAAATGCTATCATCATCCTTATCACCATCAGCATCAAAAACACACCCCCAGCACTCTGTTTACACTCGGAGTCTTGTATCTGAGTTGCGTCCTAATAAGATTTGACCCCATTTATACTTGTGAAATGTGTCTCTGGATAGCCAGATTTTAAATCCTGACTGCTGCATTAGACACACTATGCAAATCATCTCATAACCTTTGATCATCAGATTTTAGCACTGTGCCTCATTATTAGTTGTTTTATGCAAAAGATGCCATCTTATAGAAATCTATAAGATCTAATGCTATACTCTTAGCATCACAGGTCTTGTGATTTTACGGCCCTCTAAAGGTGCCAATTTGAGCAACACTAGATCTGTGTGTTTTGATGTAATGTATTACGGCGGGGGGGGGGGGGGGGGGTGTTTGACAATGTGGCTTGTAGAGATGGATTTCTGGGAAGCACTTTGCACCTGGTCGTTTCATGCATGCTGGCTATTAGGATTATATCCGAATTAGGGATTATTCAATTAAATATTCACATGTAAATGCACCCAGGATATACCCAGTGACAACCTAAAAGCCCCTCGCAATATACTGTACAATACCACAACTCATGTGGAGCATGGAGATGGCAATTTTAAAGAACATTTTGTCATGAAATTTGATTCCACAACCATCTTTTGCATAAAACAGCTTGAAACTAGGTATACAGATAGCTGTATGTTGTTATGAGGTGATTTGAATATTACATGTGATGGAGAGAGGAGACAGGATTTGACAGGATTTTCCAATTTGGCTCCGAATGTAAATGCCTGCAGTAAACATCTTATCAGAATACAATCCAGATACAAAACTCATTAAAGCAAGCAGGTTTAAACAGGGTCTCAGACCTGACCTCCTGACCTCCTGTGTTTACACATTCAAGATTAAAGCTGTTTTAAATGAAACGCAACATGCTGTTATAGGGAAACATTCAACAAAGGGGCAATATGATGCAGCACAGTATTAAGTGCAGCTATTGTTATCACCCCTAATATGTTATAGGACAATCTGACTCATTTCCACATTCAGGATGTCTGAAATACTGGTTAATCTCTCTTTTTCTCTTTGAAATTTTTTGACTTTCCTAATTTAGGGTCAGGAACTTATATGCAAATATTTCTTCTTATGGCCTGTCTCGGACAAGCCATAATAAAGTTTTACTGTTTTAACGTGGCGGCTGTGGTTCAGGTGGTAGAGCGGGTTGTCCACTAATTGTAGGGTTGGTGGTTCGATTCCCGGCCCACATGACTCCACATGCCAAAGTGTCCTTGGGCAAGAAACTGAACCCCAAGTTACTCCCGATGGCAACTTAGCGCCTTGCATGGCAGCTCTGCTACCATTGGTGTGTGAGTGTGAATGGGTGAATGGGTGAATGGGTGAATGAGGACCAGTGTAAAGCACTTTGTAGAACCGCTAAGGTTAAAAAAGCGCTATATAAGTGCTGTTTTTGTGTGTATTTAAACTGTGGAAGTCATTTTGACCCATAACATAATGGATGTAATCTTTTCTTCCAACATAACAGGAGGGTTAAACTACAACAATTTGCTAATTATTATGTTTTCATTTATTAATGAACGACATGTCCTACATTACTATTTATAGCAACTTTTAAGGTTGTAGAATGTATGGGGAAACAAGTTAGCTCCTGTTATCTCTTACATTATAGCAACTATTAACATTTGTTCCCAAGCTCTCTATTTTGTTCTATAGTACATTTAATAAGGTATGTCACGTTAACAAAAAAAAAAAAAAAAAGAGTCTCTGTCCTGAAGACTCTCCCATGGGGGAAAACTTAATGAATGTTATCCTAACCTGTGTTCCTTGCCCTGTCTCCTCTGACTTGCTCATTAGGAATAAACTTAAATAAAAATGTTATATCCAGACTTTCTGTAATGCTGCTTTGTGACAATGTGCATTGTTAAAAGCGCTATATAAATCAAATTGAATTAAACTGAGAGTTAGAAAATGTTGATCCCTGAGACACCTTCCATAAATGTCAAATAAACTCTTCACGTTAAATCTCCTGACAAAAAGCTTGTTTTGAAATATTACTTATTAGGCATATAAACAATAGTTATACAAGGATAAGTCAAATGAGAACCTTAAAAGTGTGACATAAATTGCAACTGAATCAATCTGTTTTCTAGGAATCCAGAAAACCACTTGTTAAAAGCGCACCTATTATGGTTTTGAAACGTGCCTAATTTTGTTTTAAAGGTCTCATACAATAGATTTACATGCATCCAAGATAAAAAAAAAAGAGAACACTTTAACGTGCTCATAATTTAAATTGCAGCATTACCTTTTTTCCCCAGTGTCAAAAACGACTTGTTAAATGACCCGTTCTAAAGGATTCATTCTAAACTCCTCCTTTCAGAGAGCATACTCTGCTCTGATTGGTCAGATGTCCCAGTCTGTTGTGATTGGTGTATCACTGTCAGCATCTGTCAAAAACGAAACGCCCACTACCATAACGAGTTTCAGCTCCGTCTGTTCAAGAGCAACCGATGAAGACCAGAGGCGGGGATTTTTGTTACAAACCTACGTAGGTTAGTACAGGAAGTAAGTCTGGAATTACTAACAACTCGTTTCAGCTGTTCAGAATCACTTCCTTCTTTTGGGTGTCAAAAACTCAGTGTGTCGTGCACTTTGATTTTTGAAACTTTGCAGACTTTTTACATTCACAAACAGCTCTATAACACACTACATGAAAGGTAATATCTGAAAAACCATAATAGGTGCACTTTAAGTGTTAGAACACTTGCACTGAATAAAATGGAGATCATGTAAAACACTTTACAATTGTCTGACATCTATTCGCAATAAACAATGCAAAATTAAACATTTTGTCCTAGGTATTGCGTCAGTATTACGTAGAAGAAGAACTGTTAATAATTAGGTTTGGATTACGTGGAGTGTCCATACAAGTCCCTATGAGTGATCTGTTACTATAGAAACGATAAAAGTGCATTGATATAAACCTGTGGTTTGTATTACAGCTGCCAATATTGTCAGAGCTGCTGTTGTAGAAAATGAATCAACACCTTCTCTCCAACCAATTCAATGTGCTGTTGAATAATTGCATTTATACCTGCATTTTATGTAGATAAATACATATACAGATGTAATTTTGATATTCAAGACACACACATGTGAACTAGTCAAACACATTCACTGTCCATTTATTCTCAGACCTAAACTGGAACAACTCCAATAAGTAATACATAAATAAATAAAATAAAATAAAATAATAGAACCACGAGCAGGGTTGTAATTAATGGGTTAGCCTATAGATCAGTTTCATTATGTCAGATGTATCCCTGTATACAGTAGACAGTGAGTTAATTCCTCACTGCACTGGCATTAATAGGGTTAAATCTAAAGAATTCAGGGTTCACACAGAGGGGCTGAAAAAAAGCACACAGAGACTCTTACTGACTTCTTACTGAGTTCAAATGGGAGATGGTTTTAACATCTGTTTTTGTCATTTAATAATAATTCTTCTTCCTATTATTATTATTATTATTTTGCATTTTAAATGACTTACCTGTGCATGACAGCAAACTGCAGCCAGCAGAACAACAGCTGCAAGACTTCGGAACATCTGTACAGAACGGGGAGGAGGATGGAAGAGAAAGAAGAGAGGGAATAAAGAGAGGGGAAAAATGGGTGCAAAATGACTCTATAATTAAAACCAAGTGTCGTGACTCAGGACAAGAAATGTATACTAGATATAGGGAAAATTTATGGAACGTACCCGGTTACGATTACTTACCTTTTTCTTTGTTTGTTTGTTTGTGAGCAGCTCCGGTTATGGAGGAAAGAGAAAAGCTCCGCTTCACGCGCGGCTCTACACACCGAGTGGACAGGAAATTCGGCTCGCGCTCAGGAATCCGGACGAAGCGTTTAGCCCCGCCCCTTCATCACGTGATCAATCAATACGCCTTGAACTGAAGACCGCGCTGAATTCATTGGCTCTACTAATTATAGCAGACAATTCAAATTAACGTTTTAATGCAATCTTATGTATTTTTTACTTAACTCTTGCATTTTGTTCATTTTGTTTTATATTATCAGTAGTTTATAACTGCTATATTAGATTCAAGATTCAATAATTTGAAAATATATTATGCTATGTATTGAATGTATGTTGACATATACACAAGAAGAAGTTAATAATAATGAATAATAATAATAATAATCCATCCATATTCTGTACTGCTTGTCCTACTCAGGGTCATGGGGAGCCTGGAGCCTATCCCTGGGGACTGGGGACACACTGGATGGGGTGCCAACACATCACAGGGCACAATCGCACACACATTCTATGGACAATCAGCCTACAGCACATGTCTTTGGATCTGGGGGAGGAAACCGGAGTACGCAGAGGAAACCCCCGTACAGGGAGAACATGCAAACTCCGTGCACACAGGGTGGAGGCAGGAATCAAACCCCCATCCCTGTAGGTGTGAGGCAAATCTGCTAACCACTAAGCCACCTTGACCCCTAATAATAATAATAATAATAATAATAGTAATAATAATAATAATAATAATAATAATAATAATAATAATAATAATAATAATAAAGACAGTAAAGTAAATGTAAAACAATTTATAAAAGAAATAATAAATTAAAACAACAGTGTTGAGATGCAGTGCAGGATGACAGTATACAGTATGTAGAGGAAGAAATCTGAATGTAAAAACTACTCATATAAATAACAGTGGTCATAATTAATCCCATCCATCCAACCATCCATCCATCCATCCATCCATCCATCCAGCCGTCTGTCCATCCACCTGTACCGTTTATTCTACTCAGGGTCGCGGGGATCCTGGAGCCTATCCCAGGTTACTCGGGGCACAAGTCATAGGACAATCTGAACAGGGTGCCAACCCATCGCAAGACACAATTGCACACAAACTCACACACCCATTCACACACTACGGACAATTTGGAAATGCTAATCAGCCTACAGCGCATGTCTTTGGACTGGGGAGGAAACCGGAATACCCAGAGGAAACCCCAAAGTACCGGGATAACATACAAACTCCACACACGCAGGGCAGAGGCGGAACTCAAACCCCCAACCCTGGAAGTTCAAAACAGTAAGGGTCGCTCTAGGTCATATTTGCATAAGGTAGTCTATTGAATAAAGGTATTTACATGAGTTATTGTGCAAAAGAGGCTAATTGGATATTAAGGTGGACCTGGTCTGATCCCAGTACATGCTGTAAAGTGAATGGTATGTTTTATACTTTCATTGTGTTGGTGTGAGGGGAAGATGGTAGTGTAGGTGAAAGTGGTAGTGGGTGGTGCTTGTTATTGAGTCTGAGAGCCTGGGGGTTCAGCCTGTCTGGGAGTCTGCTTTTCAAGATGCTGCCCACAGTGGCAGACGAATTTGTTCGCTCTACACATGATCTCTGCTCTCATGTATGTTATATTAAATAGCGATTTTCCATAGTATTTTTACATTTACATTTACATATTTGGCAGATACTTTTATCCAAAGAGACTTATAACTGAGCTGAGCAGATGACGAGTAAAGGTCATGTTCAAAAGCTTAACAGTGGCAGTTTAGTGGTGGAGTGATTGGAACTCAGCTTTTGAATCAGTAGCCCAAAGCCAAAACCACTGAACCAACATTACTTAGTATACAAACTCACATGTTTGGAACTCCAACCTATTTTTGTTTTACTTGGCCTAACACACCTAACTGAACAAATCAGCTCATTAACAGCCCATTTAACATTTAACACTTTAACATCAGTTAAAGTGGATGTATTTGAGCAGGGAAAACATTAAAATGTGCACGGGGTACTTGATAACCAGGGTTGGGATCCTGTAGTGTAGGGTATTAAAAATGAAACCATTGTTTGGTTTTTTTATGTGGCTGTGGAGGAATTTGATAAAACTGATTTAAAAGCAGTTGAATTTTCTGATCAGACTCTTCTAAGGGCATGGCCTAATATTTTTACATTTACATTTTTACTCATTTGGCAGACGCTTTTATCCAAAGCTTGACAATACTGGCATTAAAACTCACAACTCACATCAGTGGACATCAAAAATATCAGATAAATCATCATGAAAAGAGTTTGAATAATAAACAAAAGGAATGATTTAAAGTTTTGTCAAGAACCTCATATTTTTCAAACAGATAAAGGTTTGTTATTAACTTTGTTCATTGGTTAATAGCTGTCACAGTGTCTCCATTAGGGACGTTCTTGCAGTATAAGAAAAAAGAAACAGTGCCTGTACAAATACACATACACACTCAGATAAGCAATGTTTTCCGCAAGAAGTATCATAACTGGTGCAACAGAGCATTAGCAGAAAGTCTAATACAGTGCTCTTGTGAGCATGAAACTGAGTTAAATTATGCTAGATTCTCTTTATACATTATAATAAGAAAAAGTAAACATCAGGGCAGAGTGCATGTTGTAATTAAATTTGGCTGTGATAAGAAAATGCAAATGTAACCCACTGTCTCCTTATTCCAAAAAGCAAAACAGCACAAATGCTTGCAGCAGTAAAGTATGTTTAAAATGCAAATACAGGCTCTCTTGCAGCTGCTGCTTTTATCCCATAATCAACTGAAACATTCTGAAATATTGAATTTTGATTCATTTTGAGGGAAATGCAGGGTGGTGAGGAGGAGAACATCCTACAATGGATGATGATTAAATATGTAAACGTATCTCAAATCCACAAAAGGAATGAATAATCAATGCGTAGTCAAAAAAAACATACCTCATACAAGATTCACCATTAGCAAGAGGTTTTGTTGCGTGGTGCGATGCACTGATTAGTCTTGAATATTATGCTGATTAACATGAATAAATTAATTAAAAAATAAAAAAATTATCTTAGCAGTTTTATCTTGCACACACACACACACACACACACACACAGAGAGAATACACACATTAATTATATTATGGCTTAAGGATAAAGCCTGTGTCCATGAAATACGTTTTATTTTTCATTGATTACATAGGTAGAAGTTGACCTGCTATTCAAAATGAATTACTGCCTGTTGCACCTCCTCTGGTGCCCACAGGATTACCCTGCTTATCCGTGAGCCTTGCCAACATGCCTCACACAACCAAAACCATACAGACCTCCCCAGTGATTAAGACTGTAGAGAGCCCCACTGGCAACGTTAATGCATGCTCAGTGTCACTGGTTCCATATGGTTTCCTCATGTTACACCTAATACACTCTTGCCTAATACAACATGCTTGCCTAATACAACCAGAGCCATACAGACCTTCCCAGTAAATAAGGTTGTGACAAGATGCACTGGCACCGTTAATGCATGCTCAATGCCCCTGGTTCCATATGACATAGATCAGCTGTAGGATCGTCAGCCGGGTACCACCGCTCAACAATGTTTAACTCTTTTAACCCTGGAACCCTCATGGTTGAGCAGCGGCAGGGACGTTTCCCTGCCACACCCTACATCTAGACCTTGGGTTATATGTTACTACCACAACACGTCTCCTTTCTCCTCACCCAGATCCAAAAGCTGCTTTTCTCTGCCTCTTCAGCCAGGTATTCAGCTTTTCAATAGACAAGAACAGTTGTTCCAGCTTTTAATGTAGCAGACTTTTTTTTTAACAGCAAAAACTTAATGCACCTGGTGTCCACCAGTACTACAGTGCATCTCATCCTCATGGACTGCACCAGATTTGTCAGTTCTTGCTGTGAGATGTTACTCCACTCTTCCACCAAGGCATTTTCAACTTCTCGATCACATTTGGGGGGACAAATGATTACATGTAATATTCCACTGCAGTTAGCTGTCCTTCTTGTCTCCCTGTAGCACCGTCTTAGACGTCTTACATTACAGACAGTTTATGTAGAAACACTAAATGCAGTTTATTTCTCTGGTCACATATGCAGTCCTCATGCCTCCCTGCAGCAGGCCTATGACATGTTCACGCAGGTGAGCATGGACCCTAGATATCTTTCTTCTGGTGTTTTTCAGAGTCAGTAGAAAGGTCTCTTTAGTGTTCTAAGTTATTATAACTGTGAACTTAATTGCCTACCGCCTGTAAACTGTGCACATGCAATAACTGTTTATGGTTCATTGAACAAGCATGAAAAATATAATTTAAATGCTTTCCGATAAAGATCTGTAAAGCTTATTTGGATTTTACAAAATTATCTTTAAAATACAGTCTCCTGAAAAAGGGAGATTTTTTTTTTGCTGAGTATATTTGTAACACTCAGTTTGTGGATTTAAATAAAACTGAAAAATGGTATTGTAAGATTGTTTCCGCCCCCATCCGAGTAATCGATTAATTGAAAAATGATCAGGTGATTAATCAATTATGAAAATAATCGTTAGTTGCAGCCCTAGTCATAACAATGCAGTGTATCGCATCATTTCATTCAATACAAGGCTCTTCATTGGATACATTGAACACACACACACACACACACACACACACACACACACATATATATATATGTATGTGTATATATATATATATATATATATATATATATATATATATATATATATATATATTAGACACCCTTTGTTATAGATTTTTATTTTATGACTTGTACATTATCGAGTTAGTATAAAAACATTTTAGATTTCCAAACATTAATTTTCTAGCACAAAATTATTTCCATCTTTCCAGCACAAAATGAAATGTTACAGAAAATTTTTTGTATGTCAGCAAAGAAAGCAGCACATTAAGTGTTAAGAGACACTTTTCAGACAAATGATAGCTGCTGGGTTTTGCTGCAAAAATAAAATGCAAATGCAAAAGTCAAAGTCTCCAGAAGAACCGTGGCTGGTTCTGTAAGATGCTCAGTAAAACTTACAGCTCATTTTCTTATAAAACTCGTCTTTGCTTTACAGCATTTCTTTTGCAAGAAATTTGCACAGTACTGTATAAACACAAGTTAAAATGTTGGATTATGATTACCACTTCTGAAACAATGAGAAATTAATTACAGACGTCACCCCTGAGAACCCCTGGACTACAGAACAATTGTTTTAATCAATATGTTCAGGAGTATCAGGTGTTAGAATAATAAACAATTTCCCTGCCTGACCACATTAATTCATTCAAGTATATTGATTTGGGCTAAACATCAGCTATTTACTGAGCACTGGGCATAATCCCATTTTCAAGGCTCCACTTGATTACTGCAGCCAGATAGTAATCATAATGAGTTCAGACTCTATAACAAGTGCAAACAAAATGGTTTGGCTCAGACATGTGCATTCTCTGTGTAAAAAAAAACCACCAAGCCAAATGTAAACCCTGCAGCCTTCTACTTATCTCTTTGTCTCTTTATCTGTAAAGACAGCCATAAGGGTTGACTGATCATTCTAAAATAACTCCAGCAGAATTGTTTAGGGTTAGCAGCCCATAGATAAGCATCTTACAAAGCATTCAAGTCGATAAACACTGACATTTGTTAACTCCTTCCCATTAAAAAGCATACTGATGTTGGCAGAGATGGACCTTCTGTTTTTCACACTTTATCTCTGCCTGCCATGCTGCACACATGCCAGGCTGTCAGGCAGGTAGGGAGAGGAAACGGAGGTGGTTTTGGTAAAAAAAAAAAAAGACAGATAAAAAGAAGGACTGGGGGAGAGCAGTAGGGAGTAGAGCGAGAGAATGCATTTACAGAGAGAAACAGGGAGAGCAACAGAGAGAGAGAGAGAGAGAGAGAGATAGAGAGAGAGACATGAACATCCAGTAGTATTTTTAAACCCAGTCCCACGCATAAATCATAATTCATGATTAGTTTGTATATCTGTGTCCAACTATCCATGGTAGCACTAACATCCCACTAAGAACACAAGTATCAACTCATATTACATTACATATACATACATAGTGCATATAAATGCCATTTACACACCTTCTTGACATTTATGTAAGATACTTAATGATACTGAATTTAACCTCTTTATATTCTCAGTACAGTTCAGCATACCTTTCATATTACTCAACTTACAGCTTAATACACTATAGTAAATAATATTAATTAATATGGCTAAATGCAGGGCGCACGGTAGCTTAGCACGTTCGCCTTACACCTCCAGGGTTGGGGGTTCAATTCCCACCGCTGCCCTGTGTGTGTGTGTGGAGTTTGCATGTTCTCCCCGTGCTGCGGGGGTTTCCTCCGGGTACTCCGGTTTCTTCCCCCAGTCCAAAAACATGCATGGTAGGCTGATTGGCATGTCCAATGTGTCTGTAGTGTATGAATGGGTGTGTGAATGTGTATGTGATTGTGCCCTGCGATGGATTGGCACCCTGTCCAGGGTGTACCCCGCCTTGTGGCCGATGCTCCCTGGGATAGGCTCCAGGTTTCCCGTGACCCTGTAGGATAAACGGTATAGAAAATGGATGGATGAATAAATTAATGAATATTAGGAAAGGAATAGAATACATGAGGGTGTGCTCTTACAGGAAAACAATCAGCAACATGGTAGTATGATGTGATGAGTTACTATTACCATTATTTTCCAATAATAGCACGCCCTGAAGTGTATTATTCCTCTCATACCACAGCAATTTACCAACGATTACAATTTTTTATTTATTAATAAATTACATTGTCTGTTTTATCCATTTATAGTTACATTAAACATTATGGAACGTCCATGAAACAAGTTCCACATTACATTGTAGCAGCTATAAACAGTCGTTCCCCAAATAGTCGTTCCTTCTTTTTTCCCTCTTGAAGTTAAAAGACAAAGAAATGCAGCTTGATGTGTTATTTGAAGACTTTCTTGTGTCAGTTAACCTAAGTTACAGCTTTATCTCTAACAGGTACAAAGCACTGCAATTGGAGAATCCTTCCAAAAATGCTAAACAAACGTGTCCTCACATCAACAATTCCACACATTTTTAAATCTATGGCACATCCACTATACAAGTCCCTGTGAAAGTTGTTACTATAGAAACATTTTGGAACACGTGCAACACATTGTCTAGATGAAAAACATGCAATTCGTTTTTGGTAACATCCTTCATATTTGACAGTTAGATAGATAAAAGATACCAATTTCCTTAGAAATCCAATAATAGTGGGTACATAAAGAGCTAAGTGAACAATCTGGAAGTGATTTAAAAAGAAAAAAAAGAACATTGTGTACAACCTTTCATTTTCCAGGGTAATATTGAAAAATCGCCATAAAGCTGATGTTATAAATGAAATTACGTTCACTTATCATATTATGATTTTCTGTGTTGCCGCAATTGCTTTAAAATGGATGGTTCACATGACAATATGCATGAAAACAGTATATGTTTTAAACTGTATTACAATACACTTATTCTTCTCCATACCATTTTAATGGTAGAAATTACATTTCTGTCACTGGCACTGATGGTAAAAAGAAATTGGCTTGACTGCCAGTGAAAGACACTTCTATCTGCCATTAAAGAAATACCTGCTAGCGGTATAACACAGACACATCTACTTCATGGAGATAATATCTAGTGATGCTGCTCACACATACAGACTGCTAGCTAGTATATAGAGGGAGCTTAGCCTTGTTTGATTCCTCACAGTTCTAGGCAAGACTTAGAAATCTTATAAATGCAGATATTTGACCTGTAATATCAGAAATAATCTGAAATATTGAAACTGTGTATGCAATCATACAGTACATGCAATTTACAAACAGGAAGTTGACTAAGCTTTATTGAAAAACATACACTGAAAGAACAATCCACACATGGAATTATAATTATCATATCATCACATACTGTAAAAGAAAACGACAATACGCTACATTGTAAACCGGAGTTTCACATATGCACCATTCTAGGTACAAAAACAGATGGAAGCTAATTATACCATACGCATAGCTGCATAGCTGACAATGATATCACACATTTTTACTGTCAGAGCTCAGTGTGTGTGTGTGTGTGTGTGTGTAATACACCATACTTAATACCAGGTTTAGTAATTAAAGCCTTGACCCCTGACAAGCTGTCATCTACCATTCTACATCTCACAGTGAACAGGTGGCTCTTAATGACTTACTAGAGGAACAGAAGATTCTTCATAGAGGCAGAAGCAGAAATGATAGACCGTGACACTGTGTTTTAAATGGCTAGACTGCAGGTAATAAATAATTAATAATTTCTTCAAACACAGAACACATGGAATGTGAACTTGCTGATATGCTGCCTTGTGAACAGGGTGTGGTCTGCATGGACTATACTGTATGAAGCGGCAGCTCTATAAATAAAAGCATATTTTGTTTGTGAATTCCAGGCTAGTTTGTATAGAAACATGGTAGAAATATATTCATTCTGAATAATGTATCCGTTTTGGGTTACATTTCTAATGCACAGCAATGACCTATTTCTTACCCGGATCAATATATCCCATATGAAATTGTATTGCTTACATGACTAACCATGACATATTGCTCCAATATGTTTTATTAATATGGCCTACCTGTCAATAAAACTGCGGCACAAAGAAAACCATGATTTATTTGCTGAAAATGAGAGCGGCATAGGCATGGTGATGAGACAAATTCAAAGCTATATGTGGTACATGAGAATAGAGGACATGTGGTGGACAACCAGATAGAGAATAACAATGTTTTAAACTGTAAAGAGGGCTTTCACGTAGTGTATGTAATGTTACAGAGACTGGGGTTCAATCCTGAGCTTCCAATTACTGTCTGTGTGACATTTTGTATTTTCTCTGTGTGTCCATGTGGGTTTCCTTTGGGTTCTCTGGTTCTCTTGCATGTTCCTGGTTTGTGCCCAGTGTTCCTGGATTAAGCTCTGGATCCACCACAGATTTACTAAAGACATTTAAATGAACAAACCTTCATTAACACAGGGAACAAAAACATAGTAAAGGCGCTTTAAAAGAAATTTGATTTTGCATGCTCTGCAAAATTAAAGTCAAATCAAAGCCGGTAGTGAAGTTTGTAACAAGGTAGATTATATTTATGTGGGAAATAAATCAATTAAATCAAAAGAAATGTATAGCATATAGTATACAACATGTAGTTTGATATCCCTTGCTATATCTGCAGAGAACAGGTGGATTAACACATCTTCTTTTCCTCTACTCCCTGATCCTGACATCCAATCCCTATACCATACTCCATATGGTAATGAGGGAGCATTTTTATTTTTTCAAAAAGCCATGCTGTTCGAGTAAACTGCATTGATATTCCAAGCAGTCAGCACTGTGCTTATGGCTTTGGCAATACCACTTATATTTATCATACTGAATACACAAATATATGCATACACACATGAATGAACAAATATATGCATACACACTTATCTGTATACACATACTGTATATACACACACATTTAATCACAGTTGCATTGCAATTTGGAGAACAAACAGTAATCAGGGTGTATTCATCCTTTTTTTTTTAGTGTTTACCCTTCCATTTCATTTGGCCGACAGTTTTAATAATAATTAATAACTCCTTAGATTTATATAGTGCTTTTCTAGGGACTCAAAGCACTTTACACTGTATTTACATTTTACCCAAAGCAACAGTATGAAACCGAACATATGAGGGTTGAGGTTCTTGCTCAAGGACCAAACAGCAGCAGCTTGGTGGCACAGGGATTTAGACTCGTTTTGATCAGTAGGTCAGAGCCTCAACCGCTGGGACACCACTGCTCATTCCAAGCTCTCACAGGTCAGCTGGCTCAATTGAGCAGTGTTTCTTCAGTATTGATTAAGCTCATGCTTAATGCTATTAAGTACTAAGTAGTATACACATTGATTCAGAGTCAGAATTAAAACCAGGGTTTATTGGCCAAATGCACAAGCACAATAAAGTATTCTTCCTCCGTAACAGAAATTACTTGAAAAACCAAGAGGTGAGTGTCTGATTATTTTGTCAAACACCTTTATACCCTCAGAATGTACATCTCCTTTCAACTGACAAGACACTTCAATAGCAATGGACATAACGTTAATGACATATCTGTCCCCATTGCTAGTTTTTGTTATGGGAGCAATGAAAGGAGAAAAAGAAGCTCATCTATACTCTTAGCAGCAATCAAACCAACACGCAGTTACAACATGATGCCACATATATTACAAAATATATACAGTAAATAAACATAATTCTTGTCATGAGGTGTTGTCATGTTTTAGCAAAATCTATTACATCATCATACATCATCAGAACCATTTTCCTTACACATCTGACTTTTGTCCAAAACGTCCTGTTCGTTACCATGATTCAGGCTTTCAGGCTTTTGCAGGGTGCCATCTTGTGGTCTGCAAATTGAGATGTATGAAATATATCACTTAGATATTGCAAAGAAACAGCCCTGCCTGTGTAAACAACACAAAAAGAAAGGTAAGAACAATAGTGATAATGTACACACAAGCGCTGTGTACAAGAGAGAATCCCATATATTACTGCTGAGCAGGTATTAACGTATACGTATCTTGAACACAGCACTGTCAGTAACATTCCTGTCATCAGTTGAAGAAAGAAGATATTTTGGTTGTGGTGTACCTTCATCCAGTGCCCCTGTTGGAGGAAAGTAGTGGCCAGGTTTGCTATCTGTTTCCTGCCTCTGAAGGTAAACCAGTCCTATACACTGGTCACATTTCTTTCATGTTCTGCAGGTGGGTGAGGACACAATCAGTGATTGCTCCTGGAGCAGGATAAACCACAGCTGTATGTTAGTGAAGGAAGTACATCCTCTGCTGGACCTTTTTAGCAACACATTTCATTGTTTTGCTTTCTACTTCAGGTGCTGGGATGTAATATTTCCCAGGAAACGGAGGGACTCCACAGCTAATTCAGTTTAGTTAAATATATATGAGAAGTGGAGGCAGTGATGAGGGATTCCTCCTGTAGTCCGCCTTCAGCTCCATGGTCTTGAGTGTGTTCGATTCTAGGTTGTTATGGCTGCATCAGAGACACCTTTGATGAGACTTTTGTGGCATTTGCAAACTTCAGGAGTTTAATAAAGGGTCATTGTGGATGTAGTCATTAGTGTACAAGCACTAAGGAGCAACAAGGAGAGCCCTGGGGCAATATGTAATAAGCAGCAATAAAAAAACAAAACAAGTATGTCCAGAATAATAAAGAATCAGCAAACTAATCCAAATACCATAAATAACAAGGTTCAAGAGCTATAAAACCTACTGTAATTAAATGTGCATCTGTTTGTGGTTGTGTTGTTGAGGTTTTTTTTTTTTTTTTTACTGCAGTTCTGTTAACTGTCTTTGATTTAACCTTTGTGCATTTCAGCTTGAATTTATATTGATTTATACAATGTAACTAGCCATGTCAACTCTGTGAAATATAAAGTTATAAAGATATAAAGATCACCCTAAAGGACTTGAATATTAATGTTTATTATTAACATGATATAAAGGCATCTGAGAAGTATATTATAATGAAATTAGTTGATGTTCCATCAACATATTGCCAAGACTTGGCAAGACTTGGCAAGACTGGGCAAGACTTCCTGCTGTAAGTGTATGTGAATTGCTTTTATAGCCCATGAACTGGAAATGAAAACAAAACTAGCACAGGAAGGGAATAACCAGAACTAGAACTAGCCTGAAGTTGGAGAATTATTTTCCTGGGCAGTTGTGAGTGTTGGTATAATTTTACTTGTCAATGTTGTTTGACTACCTGCTGATTGTGGTGCCAGTGGGATTTAACATGCTCTTCAATCTACCTAAAGAGAGCAATGCACCAGTGCTTTAGTCCTTTAATCTGTACACTGTGTTCAAACAAATCAGCTTCAAAAGCTTTAAATTTCATGCTAATACCACCCTTAGTTGCATCATACTCATCATCGTGTAGATCGCTAACTAGCTGAGCAAAGTCTCTGTCATTATTCATTGCTTCTGTGTTGGATTTCTCATTAATATGAGTGATTGAGGAAAGAAGCTTTTGCTTTTATGTTTTAGGGTGGAGTTTTCCATCAATACCTGTTGTATATTCAGGAAGGAGAATTTAGGGGACCTTTTTGACACACTGAGTGTTGGTGACACCACTGACACACACTAAAGGTGAGAGAGTTGGAGACGCACTGACAAACAGACACCGGCAGGATGAGACTCTGGAATGGAGCAGATCTTAAATAAAAAATAAAAAAATAAAAAAATAGGTGACCACTGAATAGAACAAAAAAATCCTAGTGCAAGTGTAACCAGCTACTCAAAGACTGGCCACTATTATTGGTAACCACAGATTCGCATGACAGTAATGAGTAGTCAAGGTATCTAGATGTTCGGAATTTGTCCAGATCAGAAGATAATAGGTTCACTCGCTGAAGCCAAAAGTTGGATTACTACAGTGAAATAACAACACAAGGCACAGAGATTAGTTTAACTGCATAAATGCAATGCACAATAAGAACAAGTGCAATGGCAAAGAAGTAAAATGGAAAAGTGGGATCCCAAATATACAAAAGAAGAAAAGTATCAAAATAATAAAAACTCAGTACAGTTGTGAGTGCACTCAAATTAGACTAGACCCAGGTCTGTTAAAATAAAAAGTTCACAGTCCATCGATTGCACCGATATTGGATTAATGCAAGGTGCGTGTCCTCCTCCAGGGAAAGCAAGTGTCAGTGTGCACACAGTTCTACCTGACCACTTGGGCCAAGGGGAAATAGATCAAGGCTCTCTGGCTCAGTGTCTCTAGGTTGCAACCTCCTAGCTACAACCAGGCTCTATATCAAGTGGGGTTGGCTCGCCATCCAGTACTTGAACAGTTTCTCCAAGGATCTCCAGAATCTCCACCGCTGGTTCGGACTTCACCAGTAACCGCGACAACTCAACATCTGAATCCAAAAATAAAACCTGACCTATATGGAATAGGTCCACATAAAATTACCTTACAGCTAAGACTAATGACATTGCTGTCATAGGCTAAGGCTAGTATCAATAAAGTCAATAAACACATTCAAAATACACTTAATATCCCTAAATGCATGAATAAAGTGCATGAAAACCAGCTCTCCGTTAGCATTCACTAATATTAGTGTCTCAACAGGCCTCTAGGCCTCAAGGGCGCAACGGTTAATACACACAATTTAACACTCGATGTAAAACACAGTTACAAAACATATAACTCAACAGAGCTACTCCACTCACCAGTGGCAGCAGTCCAGAATACCACAAAATATCCCGTTTTACCATTACATACATTTCTAGTATGTTAACAGGGATAATACACTTTAGCCGTTAGCTTACATTTAGCTTACAGCATCACAGGGCATGGTTGCTAGCGCTGTTTACATTGAGGTCAATGGGCATAAAATGGCGGACATTAGCATATAGGTTAGTGGAACATATACTCACCAATGCAGTGGAACGGCACATTAGCTTGAACATGCCCTCCAAATTAGACTCTCTTGTGGTATTCCACACTGTTAGAAGTTTACACCTGTAACAGAAAGTAAGTATCAATATACCGTCACGATGATTCAGTTACCACTGGCATCACTTCCCATCTTCCTCACTACCGTGAATGGCTGAGAGGCAGGCCTAACCATTCTACTGGCTGGAATGTAGTAACACTCAACCTTACAGGCTAATGTCCCAATAACAACATGCCCGCTTATTGGATGATATCAAGGTTTACAAAAAACTTCCCTTTTAGTTCACAAGCGATCTTTTGAGCATAACGCGCTTCCACACAGTTATCACACAAAATGTATAATCACTTGTACATAACATTTATTGCATATTTATTTCACTTAGGACTTATTTATTTATTTTGCTTATTGACTATTTTACCTCTGGGTTACACAAGTCCACGGACAGTCAAGGTGTTAGAGAAGATAATGTAACCCTACGCAGAGTGCATCATCAACAGACATATTGGCTCGATAAGCAAACTACAGGATGTCCAGCAAGGGGTCAGTGCGAATCAGCATGAGGTCTGATTCAGACTAGTGTTTGGGTGTTCCGTTCTCAGTGATTGTACGTCGCTTCTATACTCACCTGGGCTAAACTGAGTTCTGTCTGATGTTTCTATTTTACTCTTCTATTGCACTTTACTCTTCTATGCATTCATGTAAAAACAAACCAAGCACATATGCGCACACAATGCACACTCTCCTTAACTATTACATAACAACGACCATACCTAATAACCTGTCTCTCTCTCTCTCTCTCTCTCTCTCTCTCTCGCTGTTGAGTTACAAATGCTACTCCTGAGATACCAGTGATCCTGACCCCTTCTGCTCTCTGGACTTGCCGGATCCATCCTGATGCCCAACTTCTGGTCGGAGTTCTCATCACTTGGAAACCAGTCGCTGCTGCTGAGGATGGCCCACATGGACAACCTAAAGATCAATGAGATTACTGTGGATAGTACCACTTAAAAACAATGAAGATGGCTTCTGACTGCAATTGATAAACCAGTTTTGCAGTCGAGTCTCCATCAGTGAACAGTTGATAACTTGATGTTAAAGCTATGAATGTCCAGTTATGCATTTGCATTTTTTGACTACAGCACATTGTTATAGAAGGGAATTATTTATAATCGCACCATCCGGTGCCACCCACATGAGGATGGGTTCCCTTTTGTGTCTGGTTCCTCTCAAGGTTTCTTCCTCATGTCATCTCAGGGAGTTTTTCCTCACCACCGTTGCCTCTGGCTTGCTCATTAGGGCAAATTTATATATTTAAAATCTACAGCCTGAATTTATATATTTCTGTAAAGCTGCTTTGTGACAATGTCCATTGTTAGAAGTGCTATACAAATAAAAATGAATTGAATTGAATATAGCCCGTATCCATACACACAAAGAGATGTGCTGTATAGTTACACATGTATGTATGGATTATGTACACTAAAATTTGGTCACAGCTCGTGGTTTTTGATTACACTGAAGTTGAGAGGATGTGTATTATTAATTCAGTCCCATTTTCATCCAGTGAGCCTTATATGATTTAAATGTTGTATGAATGCAGAAGTAGTGGGGAAGAGTAGTAAGAAGTACAACATGGGACTGTCCATATAAAATAAAAACAATCCAATATAGTTTGTTTAGATTGTTTAGTACAAACCAATATAACCCAAAAATTACAAATACAGTAATACACATACAATAATACAAGTACAAGTTTACTGTATAAGACTGAAAACTCAAAAGAAATAACCTGTTTTAAGTAAATGTTCAGCAAAAGACTCCTGTGCCCTCTTATGGAGGTTCAATACTACATTCCATTTATTATTATTTTTTTTTTTTATGTGAATTTGCTCTTAGATTAACAGGAAAGCTTCTAGAGGACAGCAGATCATAAAAATGAGCAGATACGGAAAAACCAACATCTGCAAATAAGCAAAGCTATTTTATTAGCTTTATTACATGATTGTATATATTTACCAGATAGCCTACTTTTTAAATCATACAGGTGGTGCGTGCTGCTTTATCTTGTTTTGCACTTTTGTAAAAGAATAGCTCCAGGCAAGGATATAACTACACTGAATCGTCTATCATTCATAAAAATCCATGAAAGACCACAGGTCCACTATGAAGGTCAGAGACACAAAATAATCCTCTGGCATTTTAGTGCCAATCGTATATTGTGCTTTAACACAGCAGGTGAGGCAGTGCATGCGAAACACCTCTCTCCTCTCTAATCACTGCTGTTATTTAGCAGAAAAAAACACCCCCTGACACCAGTCCTTCAAAGGGCAGCCACACATTTACACACTCATTCATACCTAGAGAAATTTAGTCACCAGTTCACACATGTGTTTTGACAGTTGGAGGAAACCAAAAAACCTAGATGAAACCCACCCAGACACAGAATATGAACCAAAAACACACTCATTCCCTCAGGATCCACCTGGAGCCATCAGGATCCAACTCAGGATCCACGACCACCCTGACCATAATATTCAATTCAATTCAATTCAATTTTATTTGTATAGCGCTTTTAAAAATGGACATTGTCTCAAAGCAGCTTTACAGAAGCATATAAACACAGGATACAGATTTTAACTGTGTGAATTTATCCCTATTGAGCAAGCCAGTGGCGACGGTGGCAAGGAAAAACTCCCTAAGATGATATGAGGAAGAAATCTTGAGAGGAACCAGACTCAGAAGGGAACCCGTCCTCATCTGGGTAACAACGGATAGTGTGAAAGTAAAAGAAAGTTCATTATGGACTTAAAATGAAGTCTGTTTGTTGAACTAGTCCACTATTCACCAGAGGAGACCTGAGTGCAAACCTGCATGTGGTAATTGCAGTCCTAAGACCATAGTTGCAACCATAGTCCCAGCAACCACAGTGAGCATGTCCATGTGGAATTGAGGTCCAAAACTATTTCATGGTACTTCAAACAGTACCATCCTAATCAATCGCCAGGCTGTAGCCTCTAATTGATGAGAGCTCCATCCAGAGGTAGGGCATCTGGATGGATCAGGCAGGTCCGGAGTGCAGAAAGGGTCAGGATCACTGGCATCTCCATAAAATCATGTGTGGCTCGACAGAACGAGAGAGGGAGAATGAGGTAAAAAGAGGGAGAGATTATTAGGTATGCTTACTATCCTGTGATGGATAAGATTATGTACTTTGTGTAAAGGTAAGTCTATTCATGGTAAGCTTGAGTAAACAAATGTTTTCAGCCTAGACTTAAATACAGAGACTGTGTCTGAGTCCCGAACACTAATTGTAAGGCATTTCCATAACTGTGAGGCTTTGTAAGGGAAAGCTCTTCCCCCCTGCATCATAAAGTGCTTACTGTAGATGAATGAATGAATAAATAACATCAACTGAAACAGAATCAGATGCTGTCATTTTAATGGCTTATGATAAAAGATTATAACAGATTTTGTGATTAATATAAATTCCTCTCCATGTTTTTTTTTTATTATTATTTTTTTACTTTTTATCTTTTATCAACACAAAGAGTGAAATACAATTAACAAAGCAAGGCCATTTCTCAGTAACAACACTGTGTGTCTCAGATTGTTTGTTTATCTTCTGTGCTATGTGTCTTCACTGGTGAGTGACCACTACAAAAGTTTTTAAAAAATGCACACATATTAAATTATTATTTTATTATTAATAATGCATTCTAAATAACATAACCTGCATATAAATTAGTTCAATTGATTCAAATATCTGTTCAAATACCCCTTCAGCTCTAAATACCATATACACTCACCATTCACTTTATTAGGAACACCTGTACACCTGCTCATTTATGCAGTTATCCAATCAGCCAAACATGTGCCAACAGTACAATGCATAAAATCATGCAGATACAGGCCAGAAGCTTCAGTGTTCACATCAAACATCAGAATTTGATTTCTGTGACTTTAAATGTGGCATGGCTGTTAGTACCAGATGGTCTGGTTTGAGTATTTCATAAACTGTTGATTTTCACACACTATAGTCTCTAGAGTTTACACAGAATGGTGCAAAATACAAAAAACACTGAGTAAGCAACAGTTCTGTGGGGGAAACACATTGTTGATAAGAGAAGGTCAGAGGAAAATGACCAGACTGGTTTGAGCTGCCAGAAAGGACATAGTAATTTATATAATAACTCTTTACAACAGTGGTAAGCAGAAAAGCATCTCAGCATGCAAAAAACATCAAACCTTGAGGTAGATGGGCTACAACAGCAGTAGATCACATTGGGCTCCACTGTCAGCCAAGAACAGGAATGTGAGGCTATCATGAGCAGGAATGTGAGGCTATCATGAGCACAGACTCACCCAAACTGGACAGTTGAAGACTGGAAAAAGAACAGGTGATTTTTTTTCCTAATCTTTAACTGTCCAGTTTCTGTGAGTCATCACTAAAATACCACATGTTCTAAAATACAATTCTGATGTCACCACAATATCATATGTTCTAAAACACAGCTGTGACGTCACCACAATATCATATGTTCTAAAACACAGCTGTGACGTCATCACAATATCATATGTTCTAAAACACAGCTGTGACGTCGCTACAATACCATCTATTCTAAAACACAGCTGGGATGTCATAACAACACCACATGTTCTAAAACACAGCTGTGACGTTGTCACACTTGAGTGTCCTGCACAGAGCCCTGACCTCAACCCCACTGAACACCTTTGGGATGAACTGGAATGCAGACTGCACATCAGGTCTCCTCACCCGACATCAGTGCCTAACCTCACTAATGCTCTTGCTGCTGAATGATCACAAACCCCTACAGCCACGCTCCAAAATCTAGTGGAAAGTCTCCCCAGAAGAGTGGAGGTTATTATAACAGAAAAGGAGGACTAAATCTGGAAAGGATGGATGTTCAACAAGCACATGAGTGTGATGGTCAGGCATCCACAAACTTCTGACCACATAGTGTATATTTGTTGCTTAAATATAACTCAGTCAAATGCTTACTTGAACAATAAATAAATAAATAAATAAATAACATTTAAAACAACACTTATTTGATAGAGTTTTATCTGACATCTTCATGTTGTTTTTGTTAATTTCATATCCGACACATGCTCAGGAAGTAAAAGAGCCACTAGGGGACAGCAGATCATAAAGATGAACAGAAACAGAGCCCACCAACATACACAAGTGTGCTGCTTTATTTGTGTTGTGCTTTTGTAAAAGAATATCTCCAGGCAAGAACACAACGACACCGAACCATCTATTATTCATGAATCTGATAACAGGCTCAAGATGAAGGTCAGAGATGGCAACATCCTCCACTTGCGTTTTACAGACTGATCACCTTTCATTAAATGCAAGCAAACAAAAATATATCATTAACATATTATATAAACATCAAGCCTCTAATGTTCAACATTTAATGTGCTTTAATGCTGGCTATGCATCTCGTATGCAGCAGGTCATAACTGCTCTACTAAGTACTAAAGATGCTTACTATGAAAGGGTTGAATAATTTTGAAACGGGAGAAGTCATTATAAGTTGCATTTTCAGGTGAATTTGGGGAAGCCACGTGAAGCATTTGTTGTGTTGAACTATTTCAATTGCTTTTGTTTGATTTGTTCATTGCAAACAGCTGAAAGTCTGTAAATTTTGACAATAAACCTGATTTGCAGTGGGGGTTAATTTTGATTGCACCTGTATATTAGCCCTGTCCATATTACATGTTCTAATCTCACACTTACAGATGTAAGAGTGTTTTTTTTTTTTTTTGCAGTTGTGTTCACATGTGAGAGTACAGTCTGATGTGTGTAGTCTACTGGAACATAACCAGTATTTAGGTCAAGTTTGGAAAATGTGGTATGCCGTTGTGCTCTCTGAATTTCCATATCACCCTCTATGCCTAGATCGAGCACAGGGTTTATTAACGTTTGCAAATGAGAAACCTCAGACATCATATACACCTATCAATAGATGCACCATTATCACAGTCTATTATCTCACAGAATTTGCAAATACCAACTCATAAGAAGTGATAAACAGTTAAAAGTGATCCTTGCTTGGTATTTCTGACTATATGATCGGTTATTCCCATGAAGCAAAGATGATAGAGCTGCAACTCTAAGTTGAATAAGAAATATCCTAGATTATAGAGATTTCTTTGAATTAAAATTGAAAACCAGTAATGAGTCTGTACAGATTTGTACAGACTCAAATTTTGTAAATTTTGTAACACAGAGAAAAATTATGCAAAATCAGGTTTTGACCAAAATTGCTTTTGTGCTAGTCATGCACTTTGACATCTCTGCTTTAGCATCCCAGCCAGGGTGAATTCTCTCTCCTTAATTAAATGAATAAATGAATGAATCTCTACTTAAAAAAACAAACATATTTTACCAAGATTATGTAGTAATATTTTATTTAGATTACTTTCTAACCTTGCTTTGGTCCCTGCCTGCAAAGATCATGATGTTTAAGCAGCCATTTTAAGAATCGCATCTGTAAATGCACGTTTACGCTATTTACTGAAAAATTATTATTATATTAAATTATATAAATGTATAAATCACATATAATTATAAATTATATAAACATATGAATTCTTATCTGCTCTCTGTTACTTTTTCTCAACTTCTGCTTCCGCCTTCTCTTCTCTGCGGTTTACCTCGGCTTTAAAGACATTCTTCTACTGTATTTCAGCCATTTCAGAGTGTGTAGACCTAGTCTTTAATCACACTGACAGCACCATCATCATCATCATCATCATCATCATTAAATCAGAATGCTGTATTTGGTGGTCATCTGGTTTCTTTTCTTCTGTGCAGGTATTCAGTTTTCAGGTATTATTTTGGTGTGTTTTCCTCTCTGAGTGTCTGCTGTGATTGTCTTGGAGCGTTTAAGCAAGGAGTGTGTTTCATCATTAATGAAGATTTTATAGAATATTGCAATCTGAATGATGTTTTTTGTTATAATTTCAATCGGTATACATACTTCTGTAAGATTAAATTCTATTAGGTGATAAGGGCATGGAATTTAACATTGTGGTTAAATATGTTTGTTCAAATTTGTTTTAATTTTGAATGAAGTTTAATCCAAATACGTTTTAGGTTTAAGTTTTTATATATATATATATTTTTTTATGCTGAAAGTTTAATATAGTTGAATAAACAAAGTACTTCTCAAAAATTAACTATCAAGAATTTTGTGTTGCATACCAGAGTCTATAAGTTTAGAAGCTTATAACTGGCAAAACTAACTTAGCAAAAAGAAATGAAAATTTTTATCACATTATTAGCATAAAACAATGTTTTCTGTTTTAGTTGACTATAGCAGTTATGTACATACAGTATAACAAATCCTTTATTAGTTTTGTTTTAAATTCTACATGAACAGAGTTATTGTTTAGATGAGATATCCTTTGTGGGAATCAAGCCATTTTCTGCTAAACAACCTGACTAGTTATCAGTAAACATGTTGTGTTATGCTGGTTGCTGGTAATTTGTTTTCATTTTTAATTGCCATGTTTTTGTATTTTTGCAGTTTTATATGAATCCACTCCTATAAGCTAAGTTAGACTTTTCTAGCTAAAGCCACAAATTAAATGAATGTTATACATAACTAAAAATAAAAAAAATGACATACTTCAGATAGGATCCACATAGATGAGCCAAATGCAATGCGATGTAGTATAATGACTGCAGGTAGGAAACATTATGGATTAAATTAAATGGGTTTAAATAGACGAAATTCCATGTTTAGTTCGAGTACTACAATTTTTATTTAAAATGTTCACTGCTGTCAATCATATCAATGATTGTGCCAATAATATGTAGATCTGATTTCAGCTTATACAAACACAGTGTGGGGCAAATCCCACGCAGATAATAATGTTTCATTTAAATTCAGACACAGAATGAAAGATGACTTCTCTGTTTCATTCCTGCAGATTATACCAAGTCAGATGAAAGAAATATTCTACACCAGATGATCAGAACTGCTTCTGAGGGGGAAACTGTTGTTTTATACTGCAATGGAAATCCAGATCATAAATCAGATTTTATTTGGCGTAAGGATGGGAATCTTCTTTTTAACTACAACCCACATAAGAGCCAAACAGTGATAAACTACACATCAAGCAGGATGCATGTTGACCCCACAGATCCAAGAAAACTGAAGATATCTAATGTACAACTTTCAGATGCAGGACTATACTCATGTTTTCTATTAAAAAAACAATGGATATTAAATATAGAAGGTAATTTGTTGGGATAAAAAGCCGCCAACAACAAATAAACAAATAAACAACACTTTTTTTGCCGTTAAATCTATTCTTTTTTTTTTTAACTGTGTGATTGCACTCTTTAAATTAAGTATTTATTTTTATGTTTTTCTGTCACCAGTTCCAGACAGTAAATCAGTATCCAATACCTTCAGTTACACAGTTCTCTCAGTCACCGGAGCTGTTGCAGTTTGCCTCTTTTCCGTCTGTGCTGTGTGTATTCACAGGTACGTGGCAACAATAAGAGATTCAGAAAGAAATATTCTAATAACCTTTGGGGTTTAAAAAAATATATATTTGCAGCATTTCTATATCAGTTTAACCAGTGAGATGTCTTACACAGACAACTCCAGAATTGTAGACAAACAAAAAAAAAATGGGGATTGCAAAAAGAAAACATTACAGTGGCATTGTGTGCATTGTGCTGCATGTGCTTCACGGGTGAGTGACCACTACAAGGGTAAAAAAAGCATACATTTTTAATGGATTCTAAAATGCATTTTATTTTTTACCCATTTGCACACACACACACACACACGCACACACACACACACACACACACACACACACACACACACACACACACACACCACTTTATTTGGAACACCTACTCATTCATGCAATAATCAGCCAATCATGTGGCAGCAGTGAAATGCATAAAAATATGCAGATACGGCCAGCAGCTTTGTATAATGTTCACATCAACCATCAGAATGGGGGAAAAATGTGCTCTCAGCGATTTTGACCGAGGCATGATTGTTGCTGCCAGACAGGTTTGAGTATTTCTATAATTGCTAATGTCAGGGGAATTTTATGCACAACAGTCTGTAGAGTGTACTCGATATGGTGCAATAAAGAAAAAACATCCAGTTCAACAGAAAATGGCAAGACTGGGTGAATGTTTACATACAATACATTGTAACATTTCAGTTACAATAATCTTTTACCTATTTTACATTTAATCCTGTTTAATCTTATACAGTTAATCCTATTCTCAACTGCAATCTTGATAAGTGCACCAAACAAATTCCAATATTTCAGATTCCCCTTTTTTCACTAGTCACTGATAGATAAATGATAAATACACACAGGAAGTACATCAGTTATTTAAGCAAAATCACAGCCTTTTCAGGATGGAACAGGATTCATTACAATTTGTGAGCAACATTGTGTTTTACACTGCATTAATATGATGGTTGTTTGGCCCATTGATGTTACACTGCAAATAAAACGTGGCTTTCATTACAGGAAATGGAAAAAGAATGGAGGCTCTGCTCAAACTGTAACTGGCAATGAACTTGTAAGTTCTCACTTAGCATAAATATATAAGAATGTGATTGGTTAGGTACATTTTTTTTTATTAGAAATACTGTCATTTATTGTTAATAAAATGATTTCCAAAAAGAGGATTGTTGTTATAATTGATAAAATGATCTAAGATACACTGCAAAATTACCAGTGTTGATTTAACACCCACAGTGTTGAATTCACACCCTACAGTTTTAAGTCCATTGGACTCAAATAAACGCTCTGGGTGTTAATTCAACACTGGGGATTTTACTGTTTAGATACTTTGCAAAGAAGTGGAGAAACTTTGATTACATAACTATGCATACTATAAATTTGTTGTCTACTAGAAATTCTACTAATAAGTAACATTTAAACATGTAAACATTAAACATTTAAACATTTCAAATGTCATTGAATATGCTTCCAAATGAAATGTATCATTATTATTTTCATATGTAGAAAGGTTTCCTGAATAATGTAATCTTTGGGTCTCCTAAAGTTTACAGCCAATCTGAAAACATAAGGTGTTTCTAACACTCCTGTGAAATTATTATTATTATTATTATTATTATTATTATTATTATTATTATCATTATTATTATTATTGTTTTTATTAATGTATATATTTTCTTTTATCTAAAGGCAAAAGAAGATTCTCACAGTGAGGTGATAACTTCCTGTGTAAGTTTCTCACCATCAGCTGACCCATTTACACAACTCCCACCCTTTCACTCACTCTCAAATCAAGCAAATCATCTCCAATTGAGATATGTTGATATAGTCAATGTTGATATAGTAAAGTATATACTTTTTTTAAATTTACTCTTATTTGCATTTTGTACAGGTCTACACAATGACAAGCTCAAATAACTGTGTCACTGGCTACAGCATTGGACCATGAGCAGCGTTACCATCATGCGCTTCTGAAGAAATGTTTTATGATGCTCATCCTGAAAGGATATATAAATTGTCTGGCCTTAAAAGTATTGGCCCCATCCTGATTTCCTGATTATGTTTTTGCATTTTTCAGCCTTGCTTATAGTCTGCTTCTTTTGCCTAGTGTCTCATGTTTATGCGCTTCATTCTGATTTTCACAATTCTATTTTATTCTGTTTTGTTTTACACTTTCAAAAATAAATGTCTGCTCTTGAATTCGTCTTTACCTGACAACTCTCTCCACCTTATTGCGAAAAATAGAAGAAAAAAGGTTTATTTCAACCTCACAAAAATGGCAGACATTATTTTCTAAATTGCCTAAATATCTGTTAGTACAATAATAATTACATCATGCATATCTTTTTAGAAAAATCCTAATATTGAACATGATGTTGCCTTTTATAACTTATAGCTTGGAAAAGTGTTTGTTGTTGTTATTGTTGTCTGCCCTAGCTGTATTTGTAATTTCAGCATTTAAAATAACAACATAGAGGGCTCCCTAAATGTAGGCCTACTGTATGTAAATTTGGATATTCGTCCGCTAAATTACTTAGTACTATAGTGTACAGTAGATAATGCTGTCCTTTAGCATATTTGGGCGGCCGTGGCTCAGGTGGTAGAGCGGGTAATCCACTAATCATAGGGTTGGCAGTTTGATTCCTGGCCCACATGACTCCACATACCAAAGTGTCCTTGGGCAAGACACTGAAACCCAAGTTGCTCCCAATGGCAAGTGTCAGAAATCCTGTCATAGGAACTAATGTTTGATTATCGTTTCCTGCATGTTCCGTTATTAACGACGCACATCGGAATAAGATGACTGCTAATTCTTACATGCTGCTGGTTATGTTCTGTGTAATGTGTTCATGCAATACGTACCACATACAATATTACAGTTGCATACCTCAGATGTATATTTAAGACTGTAAATAAATGCTTCATAATCAAGAATCTCTTCTTCGCTCCTGATTCTCTGATCGGAATCTGATTCATATTTGGCCGCCTCAACCAGCTGAAATCTTGATTGTAGTGAGACTCTGCTACATTATTATGGTCCTTCGAGCCGGATTGAGACACACTAGAGACAATGGACAGACCTCACTGCAGGAATAATCTGCCTACTCACCTGGACGATTACGAGGTTGACTACCGACCCACTGTGGACCCTCCTCCTACAGCTTCTTCCCGCTGTCCCAGTCAACCAAGAAGCAGCTCGAGGAAAATGTCTCGTAGTGGCACAAGCTCTCACTCCTGGACAAGTTGGCACGCTATCACTTTCACTGGCGTTTACCTTCCACCGGACTCTCTAGCATCCAGACTGTTATGTTGGAGGAGAAGATCAAACAGAGGCAGTTAGATAGTCTCCGCCAGCAGGTCGAGGAGGACTCAGTGGCTGATGTGGAATACCAGCGGCTACAGACACAAGCTAAGGAAGCCCAGCGTATTCAACAGGACGCTCTCGCAGCAAAGAAGGCCTTATCCAAGCATCTAGAAAGACAGCGTAAGTTGCAACAAGCAGAGACTGAGCTCGAAGTAGCAACGCTCATATCCTCCATCCTCCATGTATCTCATTCTCATTAATGATGATTTTACTAGCATAGTGCAGCCTGAATGACATTTACATCACTTGGTTATGAATGAGTTCTCATTGGTGTACACAATTAACTAAGATTAATTTGTATTAGGTGATAAGAAAGTGAAATTTAATATTGTAGTTAAAATTGGTTAATTGGTTATTTTTAATCTGAAACTGCAGAATGAAGTAAGTAATTATTCAAAATTAAAAGCAGTAAAGCAATGGCACAGTAAAAAATAAAAAACCATCAGGCATTTTGTATTGTACACTAAAATCAGAAAGTTTGAGAGAAATATTCTACACCAGATGAACAGAACTGCTTTTAAGGGGGAAACTGTTGTTTTTCACTTCAATGGAACTCTGACTAGTGAACTTAAAGATATTGGTTGGCGTAAAGATGGGAATCTTATTTTTGTCTACAGCCCAGTTATAAACCGAACTGTGATCAACTACACATCGAGCAGGGTGCAGGTTAATCCCCGAAATCCAAGAGAACTACAGATATCTGATGTACAGCTTTCAGATGGAGGATCATACTCATGTTTTCCATTAGACATGGAAGACTGTGGAGGTCAGAAAGGGCAAAATCTGCTCTACTCACATGGCCTCTACTGTCATTAAATTCAAGCAAACAATAATATATCATTAATAAATTTATATATAAACAATACGTCTCTAGTGCAAATAATATACTGTGCTTTAACACAGTAGGTGAGGTAGTGTGTGTGAAACCCCTCTCTCCTCAGGATGTGGTAAACAATGATGACATTCAGGAAACTGACATGGACATACAGCATTACTGAAACGTAATGTTGGTCTGGCAATTCTTATGCAGACGTGTTGTAATGCAAAGTGTCTTATGTTTTGTGTTGGATGTGAGGTTGTAAAGATCTATCTAAATATGAGAGAGAGAGAGAGAGAGAGAGAGTGATGGTGAGGGGGATTACTTCCTACAGCTTCAAGAGCACTTTGCTTGCATAGCTGATGAAGAAATTTAGTCTGAAACAACTGTAAACTTTATGTACTATGCCTAATTTTGTGGTCTGAGGCTGAATGGGTCACCAGTCCACCACTCACTCACCTGGGGCACATTTAGCATAGCCAATCCACCTTATAGCCTGTTATAAACATATAATAATAACAACACTTACCTTGATTTTAAAAAAACACTATTTTGTGATGACCTGCATTACCTTTTAAATTACAGCTCGTCTTACCGTTCACATAAACCAAGCGTGAGTGGGCTTCACTTACAATATTATCTTCTTCAAATCTCACATACTGTACATATGTACAGTACAGTTCTTATTTATTTAATTTTGCACAGTTGTGTTCACATGTGAAAGTACAGTGTGACCTTACATGTGGTTCACTGGGACATCGCCAGTATGTCAAGGTTAAAAGCTGTGTATTGTCTGAATTTCCACATCACCCTTTATGGCTTTTGAACTCTCAGATATTTAAATAGAAATAAGCTTAATCGCTTCAGTTCCCTTTCAAAGGGAACTTCGACGTTGCATTTAGCATAACACTATGGGAGGCCCTCTTGTGTGTGACCAGGATCTGAAGCTTGTGTAAAATCATGCCTATTTATATTGACGCCATGGTGCACATGTGGCCGAGGTCACATCTGTATGCTTTCCTCCCCATCGCTCTGCTCCCACAAGTTCTAGCCCTGCTAGATGGCACTCCTGGGGAGATTCCCATCTGCAGGGATCCACTGTAGATCCAGTGAACTGTGCAATAGCTACAGTCCTGGAGTTCTTACAAGAACATTTCTCAGCGGGGTGGGCTCCTTCTACAATCAGGGTTTACGTAGCCGCCATTTCGGCCAGCCACGCCCCTGTTGATGGAGCCTCTGTGGGGCAACATCCTCTAAGTTCGAGGTTTATGTGTGGTGTCAGGCAGCTGAGGCCCATCTGCAGGCCGCGTATACCTTCCTGGGACCTTTCTGTGGTCCTGGAAGGTCTGTCAGGTGCCCCATTTGAGCCCTTAGAGTGGATCTACTGTCTCAAGCTGGAGGGCTGATTTATCACACTCGGCCAGAACTATGGAAATTGTAGGTCTGGCCCCTGAGGGGCACCAGCTCATAGATTCTGGTCTCACAACTGAGGTTGTAGAGACCATGTTAAACGCTAGAGCACAATCCACAAGGAAATTGTATACACTCAAGTGGCAACTTTTTGTCTTGTGGTGTGAGGAACGTTAGTTAAACCCAGTGTCTACAGTCCTGGAGTTCTTACAAGAACGTTTCTCAGTGGGGTTGGCTCCTTCTAAAATCAGGGTTTACGTGGCCGCCATTTTGTCCAGACATGCCCCTGTTGATGGAAGACATGCCCCCTGTGTAAGTTGGAGCAGCTCCTGGTCTGCTTTGGCGGCGACAGTAGAGGTGATGCTGTGTCAAAGCAGCGCATATCTAATTGGATAGTGGAAGCAATCTCTATTGCTTAGGAGGCGCACAATCTCGCTATGCCTCTGGGCATAAGGGCTCATTCCACTAGGGCGGTCGCCTCCACGAAGGCTTTGTCTAGAGTGGTATCCTTACAGGATGTGTGTGCTGCTGCAGGGTGGTCTACGCCACACACATTCATTCATTATTACAGCCTGGATATTCATTCCACCCCGGGCTTGAGTGTCTTGCAGTGACCCTCGGGCTTGGGTCTTTTTGAACAGGCCATACCCTCTGTATGACGGAGTGGTATTCTCCGTCTCGGTTACGCATGTGACCCTGTTCCCTGAGAAGGGAACGAGATGTTGCGTAGCTTTGTCATACCAGGGCAGACCTGTGAATTGCATCTTCGCTTCAGATAATAGAGGCTGATGGCGCGGTTCACAGGTGCCATATTTATATGACGTGACACGCTTAAATGCCACGACACCTGATAATGGCAGGCCTATAAATAGGCATGATTTTACACAAGCTTCAGATGCTGGTCGCACATGAGAGGCGCTCCCATAGTGTTATGCTAAACGCAACGTCTCGTTCCCTTCTCAGGGAACAGGGTTACATGCGTAACCCCGACGTTTGTAATGAGATACTGGCTGTTAAAATGTCTACCATGTGACTAGGCTGTAAAAACAGAGCTTAGCACTGAGATGAGAGATGACACTCTCTCTATAGTGCCAAAGTTAGTGTGAACAAAGATCAGTTGAGTAAAGGGAGTATGATGAGTTTTTTTGGATCTACAGATTGGCACCTAGGTTTGTCACTTAGAATGCATCTTTTATATATATATATATATATATATATATATATATATATATATATATATATATAGTAGTATATTTAGTATCATTTATTAATAGAATAAATCATTGAAAGAGATATATCATTTGTGTTTGTGGTTTAATCAAAAATTATGAGAATTATTGTCCATTTTTGGAGTTTGATGAATTTTATTTACACTGTGGTGCACTTTTTCTCAACTGCCACTTCCGCTTGTTCTTCTCTGCGGTTTAAGTCTGTTTAAATGCCATTCTTCCATTTCACCAGATGTTGAAAAAAGTTTCAGTATTATGTTCAAACGTTGGAATTATTTGATATGTTTTTGCTCTCACATAGCACTTATTTAATAAAGTGTTACCTGACTTCCTTCATGTTTTTTCTTTTGCTGTTGTTATTATTTTCACATTGTACAAATGCTCAGGCAGAAATAAAGCCACTAGGGGGCAGCAGATCATAAAAATGAACAGACACACAGCCGAACAACATATTCAATTAGCCAAAGCTATTTTATCTGTTTTATATTTTACCAGGTGGTCTATTTTTACATCCAGTCTGATACAGTTGGTGTATACTGCTTTATTTTTCTTGCACTTTTGTAAAAGAATAGCTCCAGGCAAAGACATCACTACACTGATACCTATTATTTATGAAACTGATAAAAGACCACAGGCTCAATATGATGGTCTGAGACAGTAAAATCATCCTCTATTCTACTTGACACTACTCAAATGGGAATTTACTTCCATTAAAGGCAAGCAAACAATAATATATCATTAATAAAATATTATATAAACAACAAGCCTCTATTGTAGATCATATACTATGCTTTAGAGGTGAGGGAGTGCATGTGAAACCCCTCTCTCCTCAGGAAGTGGTAAACACGGCTGTTACTCAGAAAACTGACATGGACATACAGCATTACAGAAATATACTTGTTGATCTGGATTTTATACCGAGGACTGTTCCATAAAATCATGCAGGTACAGGTCAAGAGCTTCAGTTAATGTTCACATCAAACATCAGAATTGAGGAAAAAATGTGCAAAAACAAAAAAAAAAACCTTTCCAAAATCCAAGTAATATTTTTCCAATCTTCAACTGGCCAGTTTCAGTGTGTCTGTGTGTAGTCTCACATTCCTGTACTTGGCTGACAGGAGAGGAACCTGATGTGGTCTTCATTTTCTTCTGACCCCATTCTGTTGTTTGATGTGAACTTTAACTGAAGCTTGTGACCTGTATCTGCATGATTTTATGCATCATGCTGCTGCTACATGATTGGCTGCTTAAATAACTGCCTGAATGAGCAGGTGTTTCTATTAAAGTGGCTGGTGAGTGTATATAACCTCTGTCTCCCTCAAATCTGCACTGCCCTGTTGTTTTATGGTTATACATTTATTTATGTGTATGCAATCAATGTAAGCCTCTTCTGCTTATTAAATAATCATTACCTGCACACACAAAATATGTTCTCAGATTATGTGGATCTTATCACTAATACAATGCAGTTGTGATTAAAAGCTTTGAATATACAATATGTGCTTCTGCATTAAGAGCATAATTTAACTAGCTACTATTAAATGGCAGGACCTATTTCTTGTTTGTCAAATTTAACATGATCTAAATGATAGCAAAATATGATCTGATTATCTTCAGGCACAGACATGTGACACAGTAAAGCCTCTACACTAAATCCTGTCACTTTACTCTGCATTTTGCTTCAATGATCAGATGTATAAGCAGCAGGTAAAAATCTATAAATACGTGTTCAACTTTTTTGAAATGCTGTGATTAACATTTTCATTAAATGACAAAACCCAAATGTGAGGGATCTTTTCTTACTATATTCCCCCTGTCCATTTTACATCTTCTAATCTCACACTTATAGATGTGAGTGTTTGTTGCAGTTGTGTTAACGTGTGAGAATACAGTACATGACCTTGTGTAGTCTACTGGGACATAACCAGTGTTTACGTCAAGGTTTAAAAATGTGGCATGCCATTGTTCTCTGTCTGAATTTCCACATCACCCTCTAGCTTTGAATATACAATATGTGCTTCTGCATTAAGAGCATAATTAAATGATAATATTAAATATAATTTTTAATCTATTTACATTGACGAGATATAATAATGTTGAAAAAAGTTTCAGTATTATGTTCAAACGTTGGAATTATTTGATATGTTTTTGCTCTCACATAGCACTTATTTCATTAAGTGTTACCTGACTTCCTTCATGTTTTTTCTTTTGCTGTTGTTATTATTTTCACATTGTACAAATGCTCAGGCAGAAATAAAGCCACTAGGGGGGGAGCAGATAATAAAACTGAACAGATACACAGACTAACAACATATTCAATTAGCCAAAGCTATTTTATCTGTTTTATATTTTATCAGGTGGTCTATTTTTACATCCAGTCTGATACAGTTGGTGTGTACTGCTTTATTTTTCTTGCACTTTTGTAAAAGAATAGCTCCAGGCAAAGACATCACTATACTGATAACTATTATTTATGAAACTGATAAAAGACCACAGGCTCAATATGAAGGTCTGAGACAGCAAAACCAACATCTATTCTACTTTACTCTATTCACATGGGAATTTACTTCCATTAAAGGCAAGCAAACAATAATATATCATTAATAAAATATTATATAAACAACAAGCCTCTATTGTAGATCATATACTATGCTTTAGAGGTGAGGGAGTGCATGTGAAACCCCTCTCTCTTCAGGAAGTGGTAAATACGGCTGTTACTCAGAAAACTGACATGGACATACAGCATTACAGAAATGTACTTGTTGATCTGGATTTTATGCCGAGGAGTGTTCCATAAAATCATGCAGGTACAGGTCAAGAGCTTCAGTTAATGTTCACATCAAACATCAGAATTGGGGAAAAAAATGTGCAAAAAAAAAAAACCTCTCCAAAATCCAAGTAATATTTTTTCAATCTTCAACTGGCCAGTTTCAGTGTGTCTGTGTGTAGTCTCACATTCCTGTACTTGGCTGACAGGAGAGGAACCTGATGTGGTCTTCATTTTCTTCTGACCCCATTATGTTGTTTGATGTGAACTTTAACGGAAGCTTGTGACCTGTATCTGCATCATTTTATGCATCATGCTGCTGCTACATTATTGGCTGCTTAAATAACTGCCTGAATGAGCAGGTGTTTCTATTAAAGTGGCTGGTGAGTGTATATAACCTCTGTCTCCCTCAAATCTGCACTGCCCTGTTGTTTTATGGTTATATATTTATTTATGTGTATGCAATCAATGTAAGCCTCTTCTGCTTATTAAATAATCATTACCTGCACACACAAAATATGTTCTTGTTCGATTAAGTGGATTTCTTATCACTAATACAATGCAGTTGTGATTAAAAGCTTTCAATATACAATATGTGCTTCTGCATTAAGAGCATAATTTAACTAGCTACTATTAAATGACAGGACCTATTCCTTATTTGTCAAATTTAACATGATCTAAATGATAGCAAAATATGATCTGATTATCTTCAGGCACAGACATGGGATGCAGTAAAGCCTCTACACTAAATCCTGTCACTTTCCTCTGCATTTTGCTTTAATGATCAAATGTATAAGCAGCAGGTAAAAATCTATAAATACGTGTTCAACTTTTTTGAAATGCTGTGATTAACATTTTCATTAAATGACAAAACCCAAATGTGAGGGATCTTTTCTTACTATATTCCCCCTGTCCATTTTACATCTACTAACCTCACACTTATAGATGTAAGAGTGCTTGGTGCAGTTGTGTTCACATGTGAGAATACAGTACATGACCTTGTGTAGTCTACTGGGACATAACCAGTGTTTACGTCAAGGTTTAAAAATGTGGCATGCTGTTGTTCTCTGTCTGAATTTCCACATCACCCTCTATGCCAAGCTCGAGCACAGCGTTTATTAGCATTTAAGGCAAAGATGACAATTTGATCTGAACTAGGGATGCACCGAAATGAAAATTCTTGGCCGAAGCCGAAACCGAACATAATGAAAAGCTTGGCCGAAAGCTGAAGGCTGAAACCGAACACATTTTTTTCGTGTTTTTTCCATTTATTTTGCCATTTTTTTCACCATTGCATAAATTAAATAGTCAAAATGTGCTTTTTACTATTTTGTCTTGCTTTTCAAAGAAAAAAATCAATTACAAAAACTACAATTTCAAAATATTTATTTAACAATGAACTTTTTTTTTTTTTAATTCCAACAGGCATAGGCTACCAACAAGGCACAATATAACTTTAAATAAATAAATGAGTAAAATAAAAATATTTTGATGTGGTCATCTTTGAGCCCCCCTTGAATAGCCTATGTTAGGCCTGTAACTGACTGCTGAAAAAATGGAACACTCTGTAGCCCACAACTAAAAAGTGCATTAAAAAGTGCATTGACAAGAGTGCAAAACATGGTTCTGTTCGGTTCTATACGGCTGATTATATTGGGGATATATACCGCTTGCGTCTCTGTACACCTCGCGGAGTATTATAGTAGATATAGGATAGTTAGATACGTTGTTAATGTTATGTTCCCTTAAATAAATACGTCTTTACCTGCTTCCGTACTCTACTCCCTTACGTCTCGCGACGTGACAGAATACTCCGGAACAGAAACAAAACAAACGCACGTGTCCACAGTAAACAATGTCACGGTGTTCAACATCTGAAGGGCATGCGCTCATGCACGTAGCACGTGCATGCGCGTGCCCGCTCATCGCTCCAAGCGCACGACCTCCAAGAAGTGGAAGTCGTGAAATTCACGCATCTCACTCTGGTTGCTAGGCGCGTCTTCAAACACATCATTGTTCGGTCAAATTTATTCGGCCTTTTCACTTATTCGGCCGAACACCGAAAATGCTTTTTTTTTGTTTTGCTATTTTCGGCCGAATAATTTCGGTTGCCGAACATTCGGTGCATCCCTAATCTGAACAATTTGATACGAACACGAAGATTTCTTTTAATTAATATGAAAACCAGTCGGAAGTCTGTACGGCTACACTTTGGTACAGAGCTAACAATGACGAAAAGTCAGGTTTTGACCAAAATTGTTTGCTGCCTGTAATGTACTTTGACGTCTCTGCTTTAACTCTGCAATGGACTAGTGTTAGTCCCCTGTTCCTGGGATTCCCTGTGGATCCACTGTAACCCTGACCAGGATAAAGCTGTTACTGAATGAATCTCAGCTTAAATATATTTTAACAAAACAATGCAGAGTAATAATATTTTTTATTTAGGTTACTTTCTAACCTTGCCTTGATTGCTGCCTGCAAAGATTATATTGTTTAAACCATCAGTTCAACAAATGCATCTGTAATTGCAGGTTTACACAAAAATTCAGAGAATTCTTATCTGCTATCTGTTCTGCTTTTTTTTCTCAACTTCTGTTTCCGCTTGCTCTGCGGTTTAGCTCTAAGTCCAATCATCTTTCAAAGCCGTTCTTCTATTTCAGCCACTACAGAGTGTATAAGCCTCGTCTTTAATCACACTGACAGCATCATCATCATCATCATCAGATCAGAATGCTGTGTTTGATGGTCATTGGATTTCTTTTATCTTGTGCAGGTATTCAGTTTTCTGGCTTGTTTCTCTCTTTGAGAGTCTGATGTGATTGTGTTGGAGTATTTGAGTGAGCGGTGTATTTCATTCTCATTAATGATGATTTTACTAGCATAGTGCAGCCTGAATGAAATTTCATCACTTGGTTATGAATGAGTTCTGATTGGTGTACACAATTAACTAAGATCAATTTGTATTAGGTGATAAGAAGGTGAAATTTACTGTTTCAGTTAAATTGAATTGGTTATTTTTTAATCTGAAACTGCAGAATGAAGTAAGCAATTCATCAAAATTAAAAGTAGCAAAGCAGTGGAGAAATAAAAAATAAAAAACCATCAGGCATTTTGTGTTCTATGATAAAATCAGAAAGTTTAGCACCAAAACTAACTTTGTAAATAGATAAATTTCTTAGATAGATTAAAAAATAAATAAATAAATAAATAAATAACACTTTTGCAGTCTGACTTCTCATTTTTCTTTGCAGATTGTACCAAGTCATATGAGAGAAATATTCTACACCAGATGAACAGAACTGCTTCTAAGGGGGAAACTGTTGTTTTTCACTGCAATGGAACTCTGACTAGTGAACTTGAAGATATTGGTTGGCGTAAAGATGGGAATCTTATTTTTATCTACAGCCAAGTTATAAACCAAACTGTGATCAACTACACATCGAGCAGGATGCAGATTAATCCCCGAAATCCAAGAGAACTACAGATATCTGATGTACAGCTTTCAGATAATGGATTATACTCATGTTTTCCATTTGACATGCAGTGGATATTGACCATAGAAGGTATCAAAAAATGTTTTTTAATTAGTTTTTAATATATTGTTTTTAATAGCAACAACTGAAATAACATCAGATAGCATTCTTTATTTATAATTCATTTATTGATTATTGATATATTATATTTCTGGTTGTAGCTTTATCTTTTGACACCACAGAGAATGAAATACAGACCAGCAAAGGAAGGCTATCCTACATAGTTTTCTCAGTAATCACAGTGTGTGTCTCAGTGTGTCTCTTTACCTCCTGTGCCGTGTGTCTTCACAGGTGAATGACCACCTCAAGAGTTTTAGAAAAATTTCACCTCTTTAGAATGCTTTCTAAATAACATTTAACTTTCTGAAACTTTAACCACTAAATATCACATACTTTACGACTACATTCATTCATGAATAAAACATTAACATAGATTGTTACATACACTATGCACCACTATATTAGGGACGCCTAATTATTTATATACTGCCACAGAGACTGAAATTAGGTCCAAAGTAAAGATAATAGTTATATCTTTAGCTGTGTTGTGTGTGCTGAGGTGGTTGTTGGCAAAACAGAAGCCATACCAACGCATTAAACATTTCAGTTAGATTTATCCTTTGCCCTGTCCTAAAAGTCAGCATTTGTCTTCTACAGAACATTTAATCCTTTTCTCCACCTCAGTCTTGAATTTCCAACATTTGTCATGGACCACTTTTTTTTTTTAAATTATTATTAGTAATTAACACATTAATGTTACATGCACACAGGAATTACAACAGTGATTTAAACATTAAAACTTTATCAGGTCTGGAAAAAGATCCATTGCTGTTTGTAAGCCACTTTGTTTTGTTTTGTCAATTCATGTTGCACTGCAAATAATATAATATAGAAATTTGCTTTTCATTACAGAAAACTGAAAAACAGAGGAGCCTCAGATCAAACAGACACGGGCAATAAGCTTGTAAGTTTTCACTTCACACATATTTTAACATACTGTACTTTGTAAAAATCCTCTAGCATTTGTAAAGAAATTCCATCTGATAAAAAGGTGACTTCAAAGAACAAGACAATGTCAATTTTCCTCATCTAAAATATGACTATACTGTGTAGTGTTATAAGGAAATCAGGCGGTATTTTTTTTTTTACCGCTTAGAGAACCTTCCTCAGTTTCTCTGCAGACTTTGCTCTTTTGTATGATGTAGTAATTCAAAAGACATAAAATAAGCATCTAAGACTTTTTAAAATAAAACCTTTTACACATGTGTCCTGCGATGGACTGGCACCCTGTCCAGGGTATACCCTGCCTTGTGCCCGATGCTCCCTGGGATAGGTTCCAGGTTCCCCGTGACCCTGAAAAGGAGTAAGTGGTAGAAGATGGATGGATAGATGGATGGATGGACCTTTTACACAGTCCTATATATAATTTTATACCACAGTGCTGTTAAATGTTTGATTCTGGTTGGCCAGAAGGTGTTGATCAATTTTCTATAAAAGCAGCTCTGACATATCACATGTTTATATTAATGTGCTCATTCTATGGTGGACATGCCACATAATCCAAGTCAAATAATAAAATGATCAAATAACATGCTACTATTTAACAAAAAAAATGTGTCATTCTCGGTGAAGCTTCTGGATGGTGATGTTTACTTTACATCTTTGGAAGGAGTCTCCAGTGTGAGTGGCAATCAGATGTGGTGCAAATTTTTGTTAGACTGTAATTTAACTAGCAAGTTTCTATTTATTAAATTTAGAAAGGTTTTATAAATACAACCCAAATATTACAATTAATTTAAAGGTAAAAAAAAATATGAAATATGAAAATGAAAAAAAAAATAGTTGCTATGGTTTTTCACAGATTCATTAAAGATTGAACAGTATTATTTCTTTTCTTATCTGTGTAAAGGCAAACAAAGATTCTCTCCATCACAGTGACACAATAACTTCCTGTGTAAGTTTCCTACCATGAACCCACCCAGTTACACAACTCTCACCTTTCACTCACTCTCACTGATATAATAATCTCAATTTATGATGTAGTCAAGCTATGCTATACTGCTTTATTTTACTTCACTTATTTTAATTTTTATTTTTTTCACAGGTCTACATCATGACAAGCTCAAATAATGTTGCAATTGACTACAACTGAGCAAGATGTTTTTCTACTTTACAGAGTCACCATCACTTCCTTCTACAGAAATGTTTCTATGATGCTCATATTCACAGGGATATAAACTGACTGGCCTTTTTACTCTAGACTGAAATCTGGATAAAAAAGTTAGATTAAAACCTTTAGAAAACGGTTTTGTTATATGTTTGTTGCTCAAATATAACTCAGTCAAATGCTGATTTATATTTAAAAAACTAAAAGGAGTAAAGTTTAAAGAATGCTTAATTAGATTAGTGGAAAAACTGCAGTCTTGTGACAGATGAGTCTGGCTGAGATGGCTTTCTTCGAATTCAATATTAAATATCATTTTTAATCTATTTACATTGACGAGATATAATAATGTTGAAAAAAGTTTCAGTATTATGTTCAAACGTTGGAATTAATTGACATGTTTTTGCTCTCACATAGCACTTATTTAATAAAGTGTTACCTGACTTCCTTCATGTTTTTTCTTTTGCTGTTGTTATTATTTTCACATTGTACAAATGCTCAGGCAGAAATAAAGCCACTAGGGGGGAGCAGATAATAAAAATGAACAGATACACAGACTAACAACATATTCAATTAGCCAAAGCTATTTTATCTGTTTTATATTTTACCAGGTGGTCTATTTTTACATCCAGTCTGATACAGTTGGTGTATACTGCTTTATTTTTCTTGCACTTTTGAAAAGAATAGCTCCAGGCAAAGACATCACTACACTGATACCTATTATTTATGAAACTGATAAAAGACCACAGGCTCAATATGAAGGTCTGAGACAGCAAAACCAACATCTATTCTACTTTACTCTATTCACATGGGAATTTACTTCCATTAAAGGCAAGCAAACAATAATATATCATTGATAAAATATTATATAAACAACAAGCCTCGAATTGTAGATCATATACTATGCTTTAGAGGTGAGGGAGTGCATGTGAAACCCCTCTCTCCTCAGGAAGTGGTAAACACGGCTGTTACTCAGAAAACTGACATGGACATACAGCATTACAGAAATATACTTGTTGATCTGGATTTTATACCGAGGAGTGTTCCATAAAATCATGCAGGTACAGGTCAAGAGCTTCAGTTAATGTTCACATCAAACATCAGAATTGAGGAAAAAATGTGCAAAAACAAAAAAAAAAACCTTTCCAAAATCCAAGTAATATTTTTCCAATCTTCAACTGGCCAGTTTCAGTGTGTCTGTGTGTAGTCTCACATTCCTGTACTTGGCTGACAAGAGAGGAACCTGATGTGGTCTTCATTTTCCTTTGACCCCATTCTGATGTTTGATGTGAACTTTAACGGAAGCTTGTGACCTGTATCTGCATCATTTTATGCATCATGCTGCTGCTACATTATTGGCTGCTTAAATAACTGCCTGAATGAGCAAGTGTTTCTATTAAAGTGGCTGGTGAGTGTATATAACCTCTGTCTCCCTCAAATCTGCACTGCCCTGCTGTTTTATGGTTATACATTTATTTATGTGTATGCAATCAATGTAAGCCTCTTCTGCTTATTCAATAATCATTACCTGCACACACAAAATATGTTCTTGTTCGATTAAGTGGATTTCTTATCACTAATACAATGCAATTGTGATTAAAAGCTTTCAATATACAATATGTGCTTCTGCATTAAGAGCATAATTTAACTAGCTACTATTAAATGGCAGGACCTATTCCTTATTTGTCAAATTTAATATGATCTAAATGATAGCAAAATATGATCTGATTATCTTCAGGCACAGACATGGGACGCAGTAAAGCCTCTACACTAAATCCTGTCACTTTCCTCTGCATTTTGCTTTAATGATCAAATGTATAAGCAGCAGGTAAAAATCTATAAATACGTGTTCAACTTTTTTGAAATGCTGTGATTTGTCCAGGAGTAATTGAACCACTTCTAAATATAATCAATTCTTCCCTAAGCACTGGCTATGTACCTAAATCACTTAAATTAGCAGTTATTAAACCCTTGATTAAAAAACCTGATCTTGACCCGTCTCAATTGTCCAGCTATAGACCAATATCAAATCTCCCCTTCATCTCTAAGATTTTAGAAAAGGTTGTAGCAAAGCAGTTATGCTCGTACTTAGATAGGAATAACATTCATGAAATGTATCAGCCAGGATTTAGACCACATCATAGCACAGAGACAGCATTAGTTAAAGTAGTAAATGACCTTCTACTGACCTACGATCAGGGTTGTGTCTCTCTGCTTGTGTTACTCGACCTTAGTGCAGCTTTTGATACTATAGATCACACTATTCTCCTTGATAGATTAGAAAATGTTGTTGGTATTAAGGGAACAGTCCTCTCCTGGCTCAGGTCTTATCTGACCGATCGTTATCAGTTCGTAGATGTAAATGGTGAATTCTCCATGCGTACTGAGGTTACTTTTGGAGTTCCACAGGGTTCTGTTTTAGGCCCACTGCTCTTTACTTTATATATGCTACCCCTAGGTCAAATTATTCGTAAACATGGAATTAGCTTCCACTGTTATGCTGATGATACACAGTTGTATGTTTCAGCGAAGCCAGAGGACAGACAGAAGTTTAGTAAAGCTGAGGATTGTGTAAAGGACATTAGACATTGGATGTTAACTAACTTCCTTCTACTTAATTCTGATAAAACAGAAATACTTTTATTAGGCCCACGTGTAGCTAGAAGTAATCTTTCTGATCACATGGTTACTCTGGATGGTCTTTCTGTTTCATCATGTGCAGCAGTTAAAGACCTTGGAGTGATTATTGACTCCAGCCTATCATTTGATGCTCATGTAGATAATATTACTAGGATAGCCTTCTTTCATCTCAGAAATATTTCTAAAATAAGAAACATATTGTCACTACATGATGCCGAAATACTAGTTCATGCATTCGTCACCTCTAGATTAGATTACTGTAATGCCTTACTGTCTGGATGTTCCAGTAGGAATATAAATAAGCTCCAGTTAGTCCAGAATGCAGCTGCTAGAGTCCTAACTAGAACTAGAAGGTATGACCATATCACACCGATATTATCAATACTGCATTGGCTCCCAGTAAAATCTCGCATTAACTATAAAATACTTTTGTTAACCTATAAAGCACTAAATGGTCTTGCGCCACAATATGTAAGCGACCTTTTGGTTTTATATAATCCGCCACGCCTACTTAGATCAAAAGATGCAGGCTATTTGACGGTACCTCGAATAGTGAAGGCTACAGCAGGGGGAAGAGCTTTCTCTTATAGAGCCCCACAGTTATGGAACAGTCTTCCTATTAGTGTTCGGGACTCAGACACAGTCTCAGTGTTTAAGTCTAGGCTTAAAATGTATTTGTTTACTCAAGCCTACCCTGACTAGATTCTGTTCTACTACTTCGCAGTCATAATTATCTTTTTTCTCCCTCTCTCCTTTCGCCGAGCCCCACATGAATTTACGGAGATACTAGAGATCCAGATCCTTTCTGCCTCTGGATGGAGCTCAAATCTTCTCTAATTCCAGACTGCTGGGACTACGGCTGCTCCTAAGGCCATACAGACTTCATATAAATCCATAATGAACTTTTTCACACTATCTGTTGTTACCCAGATGAGGATGGGTTCCCTTCTGAGTCGGGTTCCTCTCAAGGTTTCTTCCTCTTAAAACATCTTAGGGAGTTTTTCCTTGCCACCGTCGCCACTCAGTGGCTTGCTCAGTTGGGATAAATTCGCACCTTTAATATCTGTATACCATGTTGATATTTCTGTAAAGCTGCTTTGAGACAATGTCTATTGTAAAAAGTGCTATACAAATAAAATTGAATTGAATTGAATTGAAAATTAATATCTTCATTAAATGACAAACCCCAAATGTGAGGGATCTTTTCTTACTATATTCCCCCTGTCCATTTTACATCTACTAATCTCACACTTATAGATGTAAGAGTGCTTGGTGCAGTTGTGTTCACATGTGAGAATACAGTACATGACGTTGTGTAGTCTACTGGGACATAACCAGTGTTTACGTCAAGGTTTAAAAATGTGGCATGCCGTTGTTCTCTGTCTGAATTTCCACATCACCCTCTATGCCAAGCTCGAGCACAGCGTTTATTAGCATTTAAGGCAAAGATGACAATTTGATCTGAACTAGGGATGCACCGAAATGAAAATTCTTGGCCGAAGCCGAAACCGAACATAATGAAAAGCTTGGCCGAAAGCTGAAGGCCGAAACCGAACACATTTTTTTCAGGTTTTTTCCATTTATTTTGCCATTTTTTTCACCATTGCATAAATTAAATAGTCAAAATGTGCTTTTTACTATTTTGTCTTGCTTTTCAAAGAAAAAAATCAATTACAAAAACTACAATTTCAAAATATTTATTTAACACTGAACATTTTTTTAAAAAATTCCAGCAGGCATAGGCTACCAACAAGGCACAATATAACTTTAAATAAATAAATGAGTAAAATAAAAATATTTTGATGTGGTCATCTTTGAGCCCCCCTTGAATAGCCTATGTTCGGCCTATAACTGACTGCTGAAAGAATTTAACACTCTGTAGTCTACAACAAAAAGTGCATTAAAAAGTGCATTGACAAGAGTGCAAAAAATGGTTCTATTGGGTTCTATACGGCTGATTATATTGGGAATATTTACCACTCGCGTCTCTGTACACCTCGTGGAGTATTATAGTAGATATAGGATAGTTAGATACGTTGTTAATGTTATGTTCCCTTAAATAAATACGTCTTTACCTGCTTCCGTACTCTACTCCCTTACGTCTCGCGACGTGACAGAATACTCCGGAACAGAAACAAAACAAACGCATGTGTCCACAGTAAACAAGGTCACGGTTGTCAACATCTGAAGGGCATGCTCTCGTGCACGTAGCATCACGTAGCTCATCGTTCCAAGCGTGCTGCCGGAAGTGGAGGTCGTGAAATTCGTGCATCTCACTCTGGTTGCTAGGCTATTTGGCGCGTCATCAAACACATCATTGTTCGGTCAAATTTATTCGGCCTTTTCACTTATTCGGCCGAACACCGAAAATGCTTTTTTTTTTTGTTTTGCTATTTTCGGCCGGATAATTTCGGTTGCCGAACATTCGGTGCATCCCTAATCTGAACAATTTGATACGAACACGAAGATTTCTTTTAATTAATATGAAAACCAGTCGGAAGTCTGTACGCCTACACTTTGGTACAGAGCTAACAATGACGAAAAGTCAGGTTTTGACCAAAATTGTTTGCTGCCTGTAATGTACTTTGACGTCTCTGCTTTAACCCTGCAATGGACTAGTGTTAGTCCTCTGTTCCTGGGATTCCCTCTGGATCCACTCTAACCCTGGCCAGGATAAAGCTGTTACTGAATGAATCTCAGCTTAAATATATTTTAACAAAACAATGCAGAGTAATAATATTTTTTTATTTAGGTTACTTTCTAACCTTGCCTTGTCCTCTGCCTGCAAAGATTATATTGTTTAAACCATCAGTTCAACAAATGCATCTGTAATTGCAGGTTTACACAAAAATTCAGAGAATTCTTATCTGCTATCTGTTCTGCTTTTTTTCTCAACTTCTGTTTCCGCTTGCTCTGCGGTTTAGCTCTAAGTCCAATCATCTTTCAAAGCCGTTCTTCTATTTCAGCCACTACAGAGTGTATAAGCCTCGTCTTTAATCACACTGATAATTTAATCATCGTCAACATCGTCATCATCATCATCATCATCATCATCAGATCAGAATGCTTTGTTTGATGGTCATTGGATTTCTTTTATCTTGTGCAGGTATTCAGTTTTCTGGCTTATTTCTCTCTTTGAGAGTCTGATGTGATTGTGTTGGAGTATTTGAGTGAGCGGTGTATTTCATTCTCATTAATGATGATTTTACTAGCATAGTGCAGCCTGAATGAAATTTCATCACTTGGTTATGAATGAGTTCTGATTGGTGTACACAATTAACTAAGATCAATTTGTATTAGGTGATAAGAAGGTGAAATTTACTGTTTCAGTTAAATTGAATTGGTTATTTTTTAATCTGAAACTGCAGAATGAAGTAAGCAATTCATCAAAATTAAAAGTAGCAAAGCAATGGAGAAATATAAAATAAAAAACCATCAGGCATTTTGTGTTCTATGATAAAATCAGAAAGTTTAGCACCAAAACTAACTTTGTAAATAGATAAATTTCTTAGATAGATTAAAAAAAAACAAAAAACTAACACTTTTGCAGTCTGACTTCTCATTTTTCTTTGCAGATTGTATCAAGTCATATGAGAGAAATATTCTACACCAGATGAACAGAACTGCTTCTAAGGGGGAAACTGTTGTTTTTCACTGCAATATATCTCTGACTAGTGAACTTCAAGATATTGGTTGGCGTAAAGATGGGAATCTTATTTTTATCTACAGCCCAGTTAAAAACCGAACTGTGTTCAACTACACATCGAGCAGGATGCAGGTTAATCCCCGAAATCCAAGAGAACTACAGATATCTGATGTACAGCTTTCAGATAAAGGATTATACTCATGTTTTCCATTTGACATGCAGTGGATATTGACTATAGAAGGTATCTAAAAATGTTTTTTAATTAGTTTTTAATATATTGTTTTTAATAGCAACAACTGAAATAACATCAGATAGCATTCTTTATTTATAATTCATTTATTGATTATTGATATATTATATTTCTGGTTGTAGCTTTATCTTTTGACACCACAGAGAATGAAATACAGACCAGCAAAGGAAGGCTATCCTACATAGTTTTCTCAGTAATCACAGTGTGTGTCTCAGTGTGTCTCTTTATCTCCTGTGCCGTGTGTCTTCACAGGTGAATGACCACCTCAAGAGTTTTAGAAAAATTTCACCTCTTTAGAATGCTTTCTAAATAACATTTAACTTTCTGAAACTTTAACCACTAAATATCACATACTTTACGACTACATTCATTCATGAATAAAACATTAACATAGATTGTTACATACACTATGCACCACTATATTAGGGACGCCTAATTATTTATATACTGCCACAGAGACTGAAATTAGGTCCAAAGTAAAGATAATAGTTATATCTTTAGCTGTGTTGTGTGTGCTGAGGTGGTTGTTGGCAAAACAGAAGCCATACCAACGCATTAAACATTTCAGTTAGATTTATCCTTTGCCCTGTCCTAAAAGTCAGCATTTGTCTTCTACAGAACATTTAATCCTGTTCTCCACCTCAGTCTTGAATTTCCAACATTTGTCATGGACCACTTTTTTTTTTATTATTATTATTAGTAATTAACACATTAATGTTACTTGCACACAGGAATTACAACAGTGATTTAAACATTAAAACTTTATCAGGTCTGGAAAAAGATCCATTGCTGTTTGTAAGCCACTTTGTTTTGTTTTGTCAATTCATGTTGCACTGCAAATAATATAATATAGAAATTTGCTTTTCATTACAGAAAACTAGAAAACAGAGGAGCCTCAGATCAAACAGACACGGGCAATAAGCTTGTAAGTTTTCACTTCACACATATTTTAACATACTGTACTTTGTAAAAATCCTCTAGCATTTGTAAAGAAATTCCATCTGATAAAAAGGTGACTTCAAAGAACAAGACAATGTCGATTTTCCTCATCTAAAATATGACTATACTGTGTAGTGTTATAAGGAAATCAGGCGGTATTTTTTTTTTTACCGCTTAGAGAACCTTCCTCAGTTTCTCTGCAGACTTTGCTCTTTTGTATGATGTAGTAATTCAAAAGACATAAAATAAGCATCTAAGACTTTTTAAAATAAAACCTTTTACACATGTGTCCTGCGATGGACTGGCACCCTGTCCAGGGTGTACCCTGCCTTGTGCCCAATGCTCCCTGGGATAGGTTCCAGGTTCCCCGTGACCCTGAAAAGGAGTAAGCGGTAGAAGATGGATGGATAGATGGATGGATGGACCTTTTACACAGTCCTATATATAATTTTATACCACAGTGCTGTTAAATGTTTAATTCTGGTTGGCCAGAAGGTGTTGATCAATTTTCTATAAAAGCAGCTCTGACATATCACATGTTTATATTAATGTGCTCATTCTATGGTGGACACGCCACATAATCCAAGTCAAATAATAAAATGATCAAATAACATGCTACTATTTAACAAAAAAAATGTGTCATTCTCGGTGAAGCTTCTGGATGGTGATGTTTACTTTACATCTTTGGAAGGAGTCTCCAGTGTGAGTGGCAATCAGATGTGGTGCAAATTTTTGTTAGACTGTAATTTAACTAGCAAGTTTCTATTTATTAAATTTAGAAAGGTTTTATAAATACAACCCAAATATTACAATTAATTTAAAGGTAAAAAATGAAAAAAAATAAATAGTTGCCATGGTTTTTCACAGATTCATTAAAGATTGAACAGTATTATTTCTTTTCTTATCTGTGTAAAGGCAAACAAAGATTCTCTCCATCACAGTGACACAATAACTTCCTGTATAAGTTTCCCACCATGAACCCACCCAGTTACACAACTCTCACCTTTCACACACTCTCACTGATATAATAATCTCAATTTATGATGTAGTCAAGCTATGCTATACTGCTTTATTTTACTTTACTAATTTTACGTTTATTTTTTTCACAGGTCTACATCATGACAAGCTCAAATAATGTTGCCATAGACTAAAATTGAGCAACATGTCACCATCATGTCCTTCCACAGAAATGTTTCTATGATGCTCATATTCACAGGCATATAAACTGACTGGCCTTTTTACTGTACACTGAAATCTGGATAATTAAAACATTTAGAAAACAGTCTTGTCATATGTTTGTTGCTCAAATATAACAGTCAAATGCTTATTGAAAAAAAAATAATAAAAGGAATAAAGTTTAAAGAACGCTTAATTAGATTAGTGGAAAAACTGCAGTCTTGTGACAGATGAGAAAATGTGAAACCACTCTCTCCCCAGGAAGTGGTAAACACTCAGAAAACTGCCGTGGACATACATCATTATAGAAATATAATTGTTGGTTTGGATTTCATACTGAGAACTGTTTTTAATGTATCTTTTATATCCAAGAAATTCATAAAATCCACCCATCCAGAATCATGCAGATACAGGCCAAGAGCTTCAGTTAATGTTCACATCAAAAATAAGAATTGGGAGGGAAAAAATGTGCAAAAAAACAAAAAATATCCAGGTAAAATTTTTCCAATATTCAACTGGCCAGTTTCAGTGAGTCTGTGTGTAGTCTCAGATTCCTGTTCTTGGTTGACAGGAGTGGAACCTGATGTGGACTTCATTTCCTCTGATCTTTCTTACCAACAAGCCATTTCTGCTAAAATACGTAAACCAGCTGGTCACCAACACCCATGCCACGGTCATAAACACTGAGATCACATTTTTCTCCATTCTGATATTTGCTCCCTTGAAGCAAAGATGGCAATTTAATCTGCAACTCTAAGTTGAAAAAACAATATCTTGGTTTCTATGAACACAAAGAGTTATTTTAATTAAAATTGAAAACCAGTCAGAAGTTTGTTTGGTTTTATTTTGGAACACAGCTAACAATGACAAAAAATCTGGTTTTGACCAAAATTGTTTTTCTACCAGTAATGTACTTTGACATTTCTGCTTTAACTCTGAAATGGACTAGCACCCATTCTTATCTGCTCTCTTGCACTTTTTTCTCAACTTCTGTTTCCGCTTGCTCTGCGGTTTAACTCTAAAGCCAGCCACCTTTTAAAGGCAATCTTCTACTTTAGCCACAGGAGTGTATAAGCTTCGTCTTTAATCACACTAACAGCAGCGTCATCATCATCATCATCATCATCATCATCATCACCATCATCATAATCACAATCATCATCATCATCATCATCATCATCATATTAGAATGCTGCATTTGCTCATCATCATGTTTCTGTTATCTTGTGCAGGTATTTAGTTTTCACTACTTGTTTTGGTGTGTTTCGCTCACTGAGGGTCTGGTGAGTATTTATGCGAGAAGTGTACTTCAAGCTCATTAATAACATTTGACTAGCACACCATAGCCTAAATGGCATTTTGGTTATAATCAGCGATTGATAAGATTAAATTCTTATTATGTTAAAAGAGCACAGAATTTAACCTTACATTTAAACATAAATTTCTTATTTTTAATATAAAGTTATTTTAGTGCTGGGTCAATATTGTCATCTATGAATGTGCCAGATATCGTTGAATGAACAAAGTGATTATCACAAATTAACAGACAAGTTAATAGCAAAAAGAAATGAAAGTATTTTTACATTATTAACATACAACAATGTTTGACTACACTGTAAAACCGGATAGTTCATTTAACTCAAAAAATTTGAGGAAACTAATTACCTCAAAATTAAAATCAATTTCTTTAAGCCAAATACACTTAAATGTAACAAAAATTTAACTCAGACTTTGTAATTTAAGTGTATTTGGCTTAAAGAAATTGATGTATCAACTTAAAAATTTTGAGGTAATTAGTTTCCTCAAATGTTTTGAGTTAAATGAACTTATTTGGTTTTACAGTGTAGACTGTAGCAATTATGTACATATAACAAATTCTTTAACAGTTTTGACTTAAATTCTACATGAACAGTTACTGCATTGTTGAGACATGAGGCATCCACTTTCTGCTGTACAAACTGACTAGTTGTCAGGGAATTTTGTGTTATTCTGGCTGTCGGCAATTTGACCTAATTGTAAATTGCATTATTTCTCAGTTTTATATGAATCCACTGCTATACTAGTTAAATGTTTGTAGATAAGGTGACAAATTAAATGAATGTTATGCATCATTAAAAAAATAAAACAATGACATAATTCAGATACGATCCACGTACACAAATTAAATGTAATGTTATTTATTATAATAACCATGTGTACAAATAGCTTCTGGATTGAACCACAGTGTAGATAATGATAATTTCAGCAGTTTCATTATTCACATTACTGTTGTGGGTATGTTGATTTATTATTTTTTTTTTTAAATCTAAAATGTTTGTGCTCACAGTATCATCTTTTGTTTATGTTAAGTTCTGCAGTACTGCAGTATTTATGCAAATCTGCACTGCCATCTAACATATCAATATTAATATTAATGGCATTAATACGAACACTGCTATCAGTTTATATAAATACTGTAATATATAATTCCTCAACAAAAAAGGTAAACCACTCTGATACTTTAATAACTTAAATATTAAGACAGTATCAAAGATGACTTTGCTTTTTTTTTTTTTTATCCCTACAGATCATATCAAGTCATATGAGAGAAAAACTCTACACCAGATGAACAGAACTGCTTTTAAGGGGGAAACTGTTATTTTACACTGCAGTGGAACTCTGACTGGCGAACATAAAGATATTTCTTTGTCGTAACGATGGTAATCTTATTTTTATCTACAGCCCAGTTATAAACTGGATATTGACCATAGAAGGTATTTAATTTAAATTGTTTTAAATAAGTGTTTAATATGTCTTTTTCCATCAAATGAAATAGCATCAGATAGCATTATATTTTGTGAGAATACAGACTACACTTCGTGTTGTAATTTTAGCTTTTGCCAACACAGAGACTGAAATACAACGAGGCACAGTAAGCCCATTCTACGCAGTTTTCTCAATAATCACAGTGTGTATTGCCGTGTGTCTCTTTATCTTCTGTGATATGTGTCTTCACAGGTGAGTGACCACCAAATGTTTTACTTAATAATATGTAGTATATAGTATATGTTGCATTTATCTTTTCAAATTATATTAACTGTTGTGAAACAACTTGACCTGAAGAGCAGAACACAAAGTTGCAACACTTAACAATTAAGCACCATGATATAAATTACTACATAAAGGGCAAATACACAACAGTGTGATGTGAGTGCAAAAAAAATACAATAAATACAACAGAATAATAAATACACAGGACAGTGACAGTGTATGTTAAGTATGCAGGAATATACAGTTTATACACACAATTCCAATCTTTACACATTGGGGTTGGGTATAATCCCAAGTGTATGATTCAAGTTCAGAAAACAGAATCAGTCCAATTTTTATTATTGCTGCTGATGTTGTTGTTGTTGTTGTTGTTGTTGGTGGTGGTGGTGGTGATGATGATGATGATGATAATACAAAAGAGGAAGAAAAGACAAAAACATTATACTGTCACAAAGACTGATATTTAATGTGGTCAGCTAAAAATAATTCTATGCTGATTTGAATTTATGCCTGTCATAGCAATACACAATACATTTCAGTTCGAGTGTACTTCCCCCTGTCCTCAAAGTCAGTGTTGGTCTTTATACTAATATTTAAATCCTGTTCTCCATTTCACATTTTCAAACATCTGTGGTTACCCCTTTTGTATTTGCACATACATGGAATATACACACATTAATTACATTAACATTATCACAGCATTTTTTCGGGGCTGGGGAAAAATCATTGCTTTTTGTCAGCTGCTTTGTGTTTTACACTGTATTAATGAGACGGTTGTTTAGTCCATATGCTGCAAATCAAAGAACAGACCATTTTTATTTCACTACAGGAAACAGAAAGAAAGAGCAGCTTCTGATCAAACTGAAACTGGTGGTGAACTTGTAAGTTCTTTTTTTTTTTTTTTTTTTAAACATAAATATGTATGCATGTGAATGGTGCGTTAATATTGTATTAGGTATACTGTATATCGGTACATTTATTGTTAATAGAATTAATTTCTAAAAAGTGGATTACTAACATTTGTTAAAATAATCTCATGGAGAAACTTTGATTACATGGCAAAAACTATTAATTTGTTGTCTGCCAGGATTAATAATAATAAATATTAATAATCATATAGCATTTAAACATTTAAAATTTGGGCAGTTATGTTTTACTGTCTTCTATATTGAGACACAGTTGATTGTTACCTTCTTTTCATTCATATGCTCAAATTGGAACTGTTTGTACATATCAAAATGTCTTTTATTAACTGATGAATTTAATGTGATGTTTTGATCAACTCTATAGTAATTGGAAAGTTTGATTATTTATACATTTCAAAAATGGTTTGTAAATAATGTGAACTTTAGGACTCCCAAAAATCTTTGGGCCTCAGCTACTGAAGAAAAAACCCCCCAAACAATTTCAGCCATTTGACCTTGCTGTGACCTTGACACTTTTTGGATCAATCCCAAAATCTAATCAGTTAATTTGTTGGTCGCAATGATAACCTCATATACAGTAAAGCTCATAGCGAGTATTGGGCTAATGAGAATCTTGTTTCATTCATTTTCTCATTAATGAACATTCTGTATGTTTTATAACATATTCACTAATGATTACTGTGGACACTGAAATATTTAAGATTATTATTATTATTATTATTATTATTATTATGTATTTATTTTCTTATTTGTGTGATTAGGCAAAGTCAAATAAAGATTCTGTATATCACAGTGGGATGATAACTACCTGTGTGAGTTTTTCAGTTTTTGTCTAATCAGCGGGAGAGTGGAATAAAGGAACGGTTGGAAATGTCAGCGGTAGATTGAGAGAGAGAGACACACGTGTGTTTTATGTTTGAGAGTTGAGTTTTGTTTATTATTAAGTTTTATGTTTACATTCAGCTGTTTCCTGCCTCCTCTTTGGAAGTTTGTTACATTTTGTTAACCCGGGAAGGAGGAGGGACATGCTGTCAGAGAGTCCACACCGCTGTGGATCGTGATGCTGAGGAAGAGTGAGGCGGTGGTTAACGGTTGCCAGGGAGGACGGAGGATTCGCTGCTGTCCGCTGGGAGGCAGAGGAACTGCTGCCATCGACCTGAAAGGGGAGGAGCCGTAGCCATCCAGCGGGAAGTCCAGTGCCAGTGCTTCCATGCAATATTCTTTCAATTGCAAGATGTTTGAGGGTTTTCTTACATGTACTGCCCGTTTCAAATCCTCCCACAACATGTTAAGGGGCTTCAAATCCAGGCTTTGACTAGACCATTCCATAACCCTCCATTTCTTCTTTTTGAGCCATTCCTTGGTGGATTTGCGAGTAGGATCATTACCCTGTTGAAAGGTCCAATGTCCGTTCAGATTGTCTCACATTATCTTCAAGCACTCTTTGATATGATGCAGAATTCATAGTTGAATCAATGAATGATTAAACCAGTGATGAACTACTGTCCAAGCAAATAATGCAGTCCTTCTGACCAATCAGATTTGAAAATTCAACCACACTGTGGTGTAAAGGTAAATAACTACAGTGAGGTGAATGACCTGAATTTGAACTTGACAGCCAAAAATCATGATCTTCAACTTTCCAATTCGAGTGAGTCTGTGCCCACTGTCCTTAAGGTTCTCTATGTTGTGCATTATGAGATGCCTTTCTGCTCACTATGGTTGTAAAAAGTGATTGAGTTAAGGTAGCCTTCCTGGTTCAATCAATGAATAAATGTAAGCTGTCCAGTCCCCAATACAGAAGCAGCAAAGCAACCCCAAACCATAACATTTCCACCACCGTGCTTCACAGTTGATATGAGGTGCATATTCCAAAAGGCCTGGTCTTTGCCTATATGCTCATTGGCAAATTGTGGTCTTGCTTTAATGTTCTTTTTATACAGCAAAGGCTTTTTCCTGGCACGCCTCCCACGCAGGTCAAATTTGTCTTTCTGATAGTAGAAGCATGCACATTGACACCAACAGTTGCAAGACTTACAAGCAGATCATCTGATGAACTTTTTGGGTCCTTTT